>NW_010130248.1:0-6816 GCF_000699245.1 Pterocles gutturalis
ATTTTGATTTTCTTTTCGGTCTCTGTGTTGTTATTTTTGTTAGTCTATTTATATTTCTTTGCATATGTTTCTATATTTTTATTTAATGCATTTAATTAAATAAAATTATGCAATTATATTTATATTTTTGTATATTTACAAATATATACAAATATACCTGTCCAACAGGTAAAAGTGAAAGAGCAGACCCAGTATTCATGTTGTTTTCACATCCTTTGTATTGAAGGGTCTCATCATCTTGAATGTATGAGCTCACCGCAATTTCTATAAACCAGAAAATGTTCATCTCTATTTTAGAGGTGACAAAAGGACCAAAGCTGAAATCCGCAAATGAAGAATTGAGTGTTCACATTGCCCAGGCTCCGAGCCAGCATGATATTTCAGTTGCAATCTGTAAAGCAAGCAGTCACTCATCCACATTGTTTCTGGATTGGAGCTGGCACTTTGGAGCTGGTGGGAAGAACTCCCAGTTGTCTTCACCTATCCACCTACCTGTAGGTACGTAGGATTCAGGGTTTGAATGCAAGCCCAAAATAGCAATTTCTAAAATGATAATGCAGCCTGTAGACACAAAGAGCCTGAGGAGTACCTATAGCCCAGCTTTTGTAGATCTCAATAGGCTTTACGGTTTTGCCACATCAAGTGGCAATACTTCAGATACTCAGCTGTAACTGCTCACCTGAGCACCTTCCCTTTCCTATAGGGATGTAGAGGCACCAATGGCCTCTGTTGCAAGGTGTGATGGGGAGCTGCAGAGTAATGGGCATATGACACAGAGGTCCTGCTTCATATAGGATGCACTGAAATGATATCTAGGGGAGAGAAGACATTGGGGAGTGGAGTAAAGGTTTGGAGAAATGAACAGAGGAAAGAGGCTGGAAATGTGGAGTAGCTCAGGTTGCACAAGGCCATGACAAATTTACTTCTTAAAGTGTAATTTAAAGCATTTCCTTCACTCTTGAGGCCCCACACTGTTTAAGGGTAACATTATCCAGTATCAAGAGGACATCAATCCAGTTATGAACATGAATATTCACAAAAAAGAACCCCACTGGTTCTGCTTCTTCTTAGGACTCTGAAGGTTGGCATGAGTTCATGCCTCAACTCTACTGAGATCCACAAAATAGATGTTTTTCTGTTAGTTGTGCCCCACAACACCTACAGCCTTGCCCAGTGATGGATTAACACTCCAACAACACCCCTTCAGAATAAAGGATGGAAATGCCCCCCGCTTGGCTCCTTCCCTTCCTGGAGGATCTGGCATCCACCCATGTCATCCCTGCTCAACAGGAAAGTGCTCGCGTTCCAGCTGTGCTTCCCCCAGAGGCCACACACTGCCTACCAGGCATGGGCTGGCAAAGACGGGCTCTCCGCCTGAGGTGGGCAGGCAGAAAAGGATGCACATGTTGGTCAGGGCAAGAGAGTGTGTAAATGACTGTGCAAACCCACATAGGGAATTATTTCAATACGTGAGAATACACAAGACCACTGTCCCTTGGATGCACCATTGCAATATAATGTACAGCAGACAAGGAAAGATCAAAGAATGATAATGTAAAATAATAAGTAGAAAAGTGTAAGAGTTGCAGAGGAATGTTTCTTTCATCATCAGTATAATTTTCTGTAAGACTACATTTCTGATGCTGCATCCATCACTTACAGAGCTCCTTAGGGCAATAATTATTGCTACTAATAATTCCAACAACAATAACACATGGCTAGCAATGCAACAGTGCAATGCATGGGTGGGTTGGCACACTACCTACTACCTGAGGTCCAAATTGTGACTGTTTCATCAGTTCAAATACACTGTAACAATAGCTGAAGTGTGAAAAAGATGCTAGAGAAAATACCGCTATGTTTTAATGTAGCAAAATTTGAAGCATCAAATCTGCTGTGCTATTTACAACGGTATAACAAGACTCTCTGCAAGGTAATCCTACAGTGAACACTACTCGGGTGCAAATGAATGCCTGTGGAGCTCGCTGAAACTCAGTGATGAAGGAGAAGAGAAGGGGTGTCTACATGCAGCTGCAGCACGGAGGAGAAATACCCAGGTTAGCTCCCAACAAGCTGATGGTGGTGTTGAGGAGCAGCCAGGGCTGGGAAATGGAGCTCAACAGGGGCTTCCTGTGCGGCATTCATGGGAAGACTCGCATCTGTGATGTGCAACTCAAGTTCAGCCTGCAAGCTTTACAGGATTTACAAGCAAGCTTGGATCGGAGCCCAGTTTTGAGAAAAGTTGGACTGAAATAACAGTTTGACTTCAAAATTAAGTTAGGCTCGAAACTGGGTTTTGAGGTTTTGTCTTTTTTTTGAATCTGATAGTTAGGAAGCCAATGCCACCCTGAGGCATGGGGAAGGAGTGAATGCAGGGGTTACTCCAGGAATAATGTGTTATTTCCTATTTACTCACCTTTTTGTTTCACCTAATTATAGCTTAAAAATGCATTTATATGCCAGGTATTTCCTAAAGATGTAGAATGTTTAGAAAAATTGACTTCATCCTGCAGACGTGTGGATATGTGTAATTGTGCTTAAATTAGCTCCCACTAGCTTTTACAGGAAAGTGTGATTGACTTAAAACAATGCTAGCAGAATTAATTTTCTTGATATTTCTTCGTCCTCCCATAATCCAGAAAGAAAAAGCACAAATGTAGCTTCATCATGAAAATTTAAAAGGCCATTAAAATCTCCTAAGTAATCAATTCCTTTACTTTTGAAGATTATATTATTTCCCTGCACAGTCACATTTCAAACAATATTTTAAATACGCGTGTTCTTACTTCACAGTAAAGTTGCATTGCTGATATTCTTATAATTTATCTGTGTTAAGGTTCCTAAAGATCTATTACAGATGACAAGTCTTCTTTTTTAAGCAGTTAAATATAGACTTGAATGACAAACCATGAAAGTAAATCTTTCTTCATTCTTACTTCACCTCATTCTAAATTTACTGCCTGTCATATCTGACCGAGACCTTTCTGTGAAGGAGCACAGGAATGACAGGGATTGATATAATGACAGGGGTCTTACAAAAAGTTTGCTTTGCATCTACTTGGTGGACTTGCCAGTGTTGGGTTTATGATTGGACTCAATGGTCTTAAAGGTCTTTTCCAACCTAAATGATTCTATGATTCTGTTCTGTTCTATGATTCTCCTGAAATTATGAGGAAACTTTCAATTCACTGTGATGGTTCATATATCAGAAATAAAAATTGCTGTTGCAAAAATACAAAATTTATTTTGCATCAAAGCCTTTTCAGTTCAGTATATGAGTAACAAGTATTAATTAATAATTGAGCCTTTCTCTTTAATTTCAATATCTAGATATATTATTTACATTTTCATAAATTATTTACGCTGTCGCAAATCCAGCACAAGAGACAAAGAGCTAGGCCTTCTGTCTCTTAACCGTTTTTCTTTAAAAATACAGAAATTAAGTTAGAGCCAGATTCAAAATGTTATTAGTCTCGTTTTATGCTTGTATATAAACTCATTCTGGTGAAATTTTTGGAAAACAGTGTCAGTTTAAAATTAATATATACAGTGATTGTAACACTTGTGTGAACAGGTAAGCACACAGTGACCAGTATCTTAAATGTGTTTTCTTTTTGGCAATATTCAGTAAATGGGTAAATTGCTGACCCTAATCTGCAGTGTGCTGGGTGCGCTTTCCTTCTGTGCTTGGGGTGACAAGTACTTTGCTGGATGGAACTCCAGATGTCATTCAGTTCAGCCAAAACGTGCTTGCCAAAATACCATAAAAAGTATGACAAGGTCTTAATGAATGCCAGAACAATACCAAAATACCCTTTTGTTCCTGGCATGTGGTATCTGTATGTCTATGTGTTACCCAGGGCAGGAGGGGGTAATCTTACTGAATAATTCTTATCCTGTTCGGTTGTGTGGGACTGACTAGAGAGTACAGGCAGCTTGATCTCAATTTCTAATCTCAGGGGGAAAAAAAAAAACCTCTTATTGAAGTCTGCAGCAGATGGAAATGCAGGATCCAGCCCATTGCAAGTGAGCTGAATTGTTTTACATATTTGAATTGGTTATTACTTTATGTTATAAAAACTTTCTGAGCTACATCCAGCAGCAAGGTAGTTAACACTGTTTTGTTTCCACTGATGTTTTTATTCACGTTCAAGTAAGCATGCTGAATCTAGTAGCAAAACTTTTCCTGTAAGCATGCTGAATTTAGTAGAAAAACTTTCCATGATATAACTAAGGGTTTACTTTTTTTCTTGTTATTGTCAGATTTGAGGAAAATATTTATTCTAATTTTAGTGGTGAGAGCTGGGATGCATGCATTTTCACACTGAAAGTTTTTTGGTTTGGTTGTATTTTTTAACACTGCTGTTAAAACAACAATTTTGGGATAGTTTAATATTGAAACTTGTAACCCAGAATAATAAATAGCGTCTCTGTGAATGCTGGAGAAAATTATCTTAAAATAAAGTGCTCGGTATGTAGAACTTATTTCATTTATGGAGGAAGTATAATGCAAAGTTTATTCAATTGTCACTGTTCCTGATACCTTTACACAGGACACAGGAGCACCATGTGGAGATAATAGTTTTGTTCTGCAAGGTTCCATGTTCATTCTAGTATTATTATTATTATGGTTCTGAGTTTGGAAGGAAAATGAACTTTTTTGTTGAACAATCACTTTACTGTATTTCACAGTGTAGTGTAGAAGTGCTCACTGTAAATCTTCTATTGATGTTGTGACACATCACAGAAAGCCATAAATGTCAGTAATCTTGCTGGAGGAAAGCCTCATTTATAAATGTTAAACCGTGGTATGTTCTGAGCTTGTAAAGAAGTGTAACTTCTATGAACAGTCTTATACAAATAATTTGTATTTTATATAAGGATGGATTAAATGACACAATATTGTTTATACAACCTTGTCTATTTTCCATCTAGCCCCTAATTTATTTTATCTTTGTCTATTCCATCCCTTCCATTGACTTTAAGCAGATATGGTTCTTTCTTGAACCGAATATATATATGTATTTCTGCTTTCACCTTCTAAATCAGACAATTTCTCCCTCTGAGATTCATCGTTACACCAATGGAAGTTTGTCTAAATGTAAGCATGCTACTCTCCTGAAATCCATAATATTGCAACTTCATAGTACTAAGAAAAGGTATGTGGTCCTACTGGAAGGAGAGGGCAGCTGCTCTCCGAGACAGCAATCAGAATAATCATAGCAGCTTCCAGCCAAATGGAGTGAAGCTGCCTCAATATCTTGTACTTGCTTAACCCATCCAACCTAATTAACCAGGCGATTATGAAAGCTGCATTCAGCAGTTATTGCTGAGATTTTAATTAGCAATATTCCTGCAAAAGAAGGGGTGCTGTCGTGCTGTCCAGCCATGGACTCTGCTTTTGGAAGTTCAACAGGGTGAGCTAAAGCTTAGTAGGAACGTTGTGTCTGACTCCCTGCTTTTGGGAACATAGTTATTACTGTTCTCATTCTGCACTTAGAGAGACACATGTAGACTACCTACAAAGAAAAAAAATGTTTATTTTGTCTTACCCACTAAGTAACAACGGCAAGTTCTGTTCTTTTAATAGAATGACTTGTTTAACAGACTTGTGCTCTCAGTTGAGAATGACAGCCTGAGAGCATGTGAGCATGGGCATCTTTGGGCGAGGTATTGTGCATGAATGAGACATGTTATTTGTCAGAGAAATTGCCTCCAAGAACCTTTTACAGAGTGGCGTTTGCCTTCAGTGTTGGGTCACCAACCTCCTGACACTTTTAAGTTTAGCATCTTGGAAAAACTAGTGATCTCAGCTCCATTTGTAGTTAATGGATGTAGACCAGCACCTCCACAGAATGAAGCATCCCTTCCTGAAACAGGTGGTTGTGATTACATCGGTCTCCTATTTAATCTGCCTTGCAAACTATTAGTGAACGCAAAAATAACGCAGAAGGAATACGGAGCAGGGAGAGATGGAAAAAACCAAATAGGAATTAATAGAGGAAAAGCAAAAGTTAAGAACAGGAAAGTACAAATCCAGAAAGAAGGGTACGCATGTGGAAATGAAGATAAAGCAGTAAATTTATATATCAAAAAAGGAAGACAAAATTTTAAAAAGGAAAGGACAGGTGAGGTGGTGGAAAGTCAAGTGAAACAACAAAACAGGGAAATGAGGAGAAAAAAATGAACAGAGAGATATTAAGGGGAAGGAAAATTTAGTGCTGAAAAGAAAGAGATGCAGGGAAGTGTGAAGGGTAACAAAGAAGAAAAAGGGCAAGGAGAACATGGGCAGAGGTTTGGTCTACACATACTGATGTGCGTGTGTCCACTTATGTTAGTTTTAAAAGATGGCAAATTAGGAGTCCTAATGGTAAAAAAGATGCATATTCAGCAAGTCTTTGCACATGCCAGGGGAGCACCCTGTAGGCTGCCATGGCTTTGCCGTGACTACGCTGTGCGGGATTGGAAGCCATGTGGCCCCATTACCTGGGATCAGGCCCCATCTAACATGCTTTGCCCCTACACAGAGGTTATTAGCTCAGCTAAAGGAGGCCACATAGCTTCTGATTTAGGAACACAAGACTCATTACTTGTGCTCAGGGTGAGGGCAGGGCTCACTCCTGTGTGATGCAATATACCTCAGTCTGATCATACATTGTCTACTATATGTTTTACACCAACTGCAAAAATTATTAAAAGTGAACTTGTATCCTCTGTGTACCTATATTTTCTGATGAGAGAAGCTGGTGAGATAAATGGTAGACTTTATGCTAAATACCCTTAAGAAATAATAAAATAATAAATAAATATTTATAA
>NW_010130249.1:0-6863 GCF_000699245.1 Pterocles gutturalis
ATTTATATTAAAATAATTTTTAACTCCTCAAGGCTTATTCCTTGGGCTATGACAGTAGTAACTGGCAGAAGACATGACGGTGTCAGTGTTACTGTGTAATTGGCATGTGTTGGTATAATTTAATTGTCTCTGTTTAAACAGCTGAATAAGTGAAACCTAGGAGTAAAGGTTCACTCTAGCTGCTCCTCAAGCTGCAGTGGTCGTTGCAGCCCCCAGCAGCTGTAGCACGCAGGCAATAGCAGTGGTCGAGGGACGGGGGTGCTACGGATCGTGTGTGCCTGACAGAGGGAAAACTGTTTTCACATGGGGCTGATGGAGCTTTCTTCACTGGGTAGCATCACCTGTCTAGGAAGAAGAACTCAAAACTAAGACAGGGACAGAAGGGATAATGATGTCAGCTGCTGTTCCTCTTACAAAGTTTAGGTAGATGGAAATGAGCAATGATTTGACAGGACCCCAGTCAAGAATGGCAGAAAGAAAAGTAATCTGTCTGACCCTTTACTCCAGTCCCTGCAATAGATTAAAATAACGGTATCAGGGTATATAAGTGTATATATACATATATGTATGCACATATCTTTATGTATCTTTGTGTTTACCAGTATAATTTTTCAATTGCTTATGGTTTACCAGACATACTGTAATGCCTTGCAAGTTACTGTTATGGTCTGCCTCATAAAAAAAAAATGTAGCCAATTTTTAAAATGTGTTATTACCCAATATATTATATGGGCTTCTGTGGAGCAATGACACTCCATTGCACTCATATGTGTTTCATTAATGTAAGAAACTGGATTATATACTGAATGGAATATATAGATAAGATTTCCGCTACTATTCTCTGTGCATGTTGGATGAATTACTAAAACATAAAATGTAGAAGATGAGGTGGGAATAAAACAGAAGTCTGCATATACACTCCACCTTTAAATACACAGTATGTGCTAAAATACTATGAAATCTCTTTGAACTCTACAATTATTTTGCACCCATTATTTTCAAATACTGACCCTTTTGATAGAATAAGATTAACTAACTCGTTATAGTGTCACTAACGCTTGAGGTATCTCTGTATACTTTCCCCACTTGAAAGCACTGTGTATTTGTGTCCCGTTCTGTGGCACCGTGAAGGGCTTCTCCTAAAAAGAAAAAGGGAGTATCTTAAAAGAAAAGGTCACTGTTGTGGAAAAACAACAAAACCAATTTCTGAGAATTGAGAAGCATATCAAAAACCATGTATCTCTTGGCTTAAATTGTTCAGCGTGGTCTTATATTCTACTGAGTAGTTCAGAGGGAGCCATTTCCTCCTTGTTTTCCAAGTCTGAGCCTCTAAAGATTGGGTAATGGATGAGAATAAAAACATTTTGATGATAAGAGGTTTACAATGGGATCACTGTCAGATTTGTACCTTGAGGGCTCTACTGGGGGCCATTGTCATGCTTGTTTCCTTTCTGCTAAGGAGTGGATCCTGGCTCTCACTGAGGTATAGTGAGAGATCAGTGTAGCTACCCAAGAGCTAGCAGTGGCTCATCTTTCTTGTCAGCCTCCCGGTACTCACTGTGACAAAGTGAAAGGCTTTAGAAAAACCAGATTCATTCAGTGTAATTGAACTAAATGGATAATAGGACACTTATTAGAGCATTAAACAGAAGAATACTCTTTGCCGGCTTTTGCAAAGACTACAGCTCTTTGTCATTTTTATAATAGACATTCACTTAGGAGTCTATTCTTTTCTGTGTGCATTAGGATTTTTAAGATATCTAACTCACATCAATATTAATGGGAGTTGTGCAAGTAAACCCTGTGAATTCAGAAAAATAAAAAATGAGACCTTTGTGTTTCTAGGAAAAATGCAACCAAAAGCCCAGAATACCTTAGAGTCGGTAATTGTTTGTTTCTATTATGGGACTATCTTGGAGGTGAAAAAGAGCTCAAATTATAAATAAAACCTAACCACATAAGGACAAATTCTAGTCCTAACTTAGCCTAGATAAGAACTTGCCCTTCAGACACACTAAGTCCATCCAGTTATCTCAGCTTTTTGTGGAGTAAGAGGCGACTCAGAATACAGCAGTCTAGCTCAGTATGATCTTCCTGCTTCCTGGTCTGAAACCTTCATATGCATTTCTTATATAAGGTTATCATCTTGCTCTGTTGGCATCACTCAGATACTTTTTGACATAAGGAATCAAAATTGCATTTTTATCCAATGTTATAATTTGAAAATACTGGCAATGCTGATAATTTCGTTTTTCCAGTTCACCTCTGCTTAGATCCAATAATAGTTGGTTTACAGCTGGTTGGTGTCTTTATACTTAGAATGCTTTGCACATGTTAAACCAGATTCTCTTATCACTTAATCAATGTGTTGGCATAACCTAGAGCTAGGTGTGAAACCATTAGAGTTCACAGCACTTGTCAATTAGGTAAAACCAGGAAGAGATGATTATTCATTAACGTTTATCTTATGGAGACAGTATTTCAGCTGGACACTGCTCTCATGTTAATATCAAAACTTATATGATGAGACCAACCTTGCAGTACAAGAATCTCAACTTCTAGTGTTCTTTTTTTCACTGTGCCATTTCTCTTGTTTTACAGTTGGAGAAACTGAGGGAGAAATATGGCTATAAATTGCTTTAGTCCAGGAAGTGAGTGGAAGTCAGGAGAAGAATTAACATTTGGTTACCACTGCCGCCCTTCACTAAAGCATCTCTCTTCTTGTCAACTCAGCTGGGGTACAATGAAAGTATCAGAGTGAAGAAGGAGAGAGGGAGAAAGGATAGGTAGTGCAGTTCTGCATTCTCTTTTTGTTAGTACATGGAAAAACAGGGGGATTGGCCTGGTATAGAGTGCAGCCTGAGTCTGTTTTGCCTCCTCACTTTGCTGCTACAGTAGCTGAAGAAATGTCTTAGTTGTCCCTTATGTTTTCTTTACTAAGCTGGTACAGCGCTTTGTGCATTTGCTTTACGCTAAAAGAGTAGGAATTTCCCCGCCTAAGGTATTTTACGGAGTGGAGCAGCACACACACACTCACAGCTGCAGTGAACCTTCCATCCTTTGAGGTCACCTGAGGCTGTGCTAGTGGTCAGAACAAAACTGGATTTCTTCACGTAGCGAGTTAGGGTTTTTTTTAGTTGTTTACACCTGTCTCAAATAAACAAGGCCTGGTTTTGAAAAAAATAAATTGCTTAGGGAAGCAGATAAATATACGCTTAATGATAAGCCCAGTTCCCATCTCATGTATCTTTATGTAATCAGAAACAAATTCATCTAATGCAGAACAGGGTTATATCAAAGTAGAACCAACCTGATAGGAGAAATCAGCCCATTACCTTTTGGGATCCTCTATTATGTTTTCTTAAAGTCTAAGAACTGCCTAATAAAATTGCTACTGTGTAACTAAATATTATCCTTTAGGAAGACTTCCAGCGAAGTGGCTGTCCCTTTCAGTTTACTGGACATTTGTACCGAGGTCTTTTCAATGCCTGAAAGAACCCTCTCTCATTTTTTTTTTCCTAATTGGGAACATTTCGATTGCCTTCCACTAGATGGCTACACGTAAAGCAGTTTTGCAGGGAGCAGAGGCAGGCAGACCTTAACGTCTGTGGGAAAGTTATTTTGTGGTTGTTTTTTTTTTTTTTCTTTCCTAGTTCAGTCTCTGACTATGTGCTGCTGCTGAACTTCCCAAGCCTAAAATTCCTGTTCAGTGGGGACTGCAGGAAATCACTGCCTTGGAGGAACTTGCAACAAATCAAACAAGATGATCCGTTTGATCCTGGTTTCATTCAGTGCCACTTTGCATGCCAAGGCCACGCTCAAACTGGACGTCCCCACCAGCAGATCGAAGGAATATCTTGAGTGTTATCTGCAGCAGACCTTAACACTGGCCCCTGTTATGTGGCAGATACAATACCAGGTGTAGCCTTGCGCAGGTTATGCTCTGCAAGGTGTTAGGCCATAGTGCTACAGCAATTAATACTGTGCCCAAATTTGTCACCTGCAGTACCACTGTGATCCGGAGCACGTGTAGGCACATGACTTTGTGTGATGATTTTGGCTGGGATGGAGCTAATTTTCTTCATAGTAGCTAGTATGGGGCTATGTTTTGGATTTGTGCTGAAAACAGTGTTGGTAACACAGGGATGTTTTAGTTACTCCTGAGCAGTGCTCACACAGAGTCACGGTCTTTTTTGCTTCTCACATCTCCCCACCAGCATGTAGGTGGGGGTTGCACAAGAAGCTGGGAGGGGACACAGCTGGGACAGCTGACCCCAACTGGCCAAAGGGATATTCCATACTATATGGTGTCATGCTCAGCATTTAAAGCTGCAGGAAGAAGAAGGAAGTGGGGGAGGATGTTTGGAGTGATGGTGTTTTGTCTTCCTAAGTAACTGTTACATGTGATGGAGCCCGGCTTTCCTGGAGATGGCGGAACACCTGCCTGCTGATGGGAAGTGGAGAATGAATTCCTTGTTTTGCTTTGCTTGCCAGTGTGGCTTTTGCTTTATCTATTAAACTGTCTTTATTTCACTTCTAGTTTTCTAATTCTCTCCTCCATCCCACTGAGGAGAAGTGAGCAAGCAGCCGTGTGGTGCCTAGTTGCCAGACAGGGTTAAACTATGACTTTTTGGTTTTCCCCAAAGTAGTCAGAGCACCTTATTCTAGTGTTCTACCAGCTATAGGAGGACAGAGGGTACCTGCTAGAGTATAAAAACCTGCTAGGACTGCACTCTCTTTTCATTGCTTTATGAACATATTTAAATTAGGAGAGTGAACTTATACTAGGTCAGCATTTTGAGTTATGTGGTAGTGGTGGTTTTGATCATGGGGTAGAAGCCCAAAGCTACTGCCTTGTTGTGTTTTTCTGGAACCAGCTTAACTCTAAGGGCATGAATATTAGATAATCTTAACTGGGACCAGTGAGATGCAGCAGGTAAGTTTTCTGTTGTTTTTTTTTTAGCCAACAGCTGTGCATGGAAAGTTTCACTTAATTATGACAACTTGTTGGGATTTTTTATTGTGTTTTACCTTGTTGGACTGCAGCACATGAAGGAAGTGTCATTCTTTGCATTTTATAAATTGAGAAATGGAAGCATTTCCGAGTGAGGTGACTTTCTCAAATCCTTCCAGTCTGTCTGTGGCAAACCTGGGGAGAATGGAGGTAAAAATCCCACAAATCCCAAAAGAGGTGGGGAAGTGGGGAGACCAAGCTGCTATGTCCTGGGTGTTTTGGTTTGGGGGTTTGACTGGAGGGAGTAATGTAGCTACCATTAGTGGAAGAACTCCTACTGACTTCGCTACTGGCTTTACTTATGTAGCTCAGGATGCAAACATGCAGACACCCTAGAGAAAGATTTTTTAAAGTCCTGTTTGTATCTAAACATCATATTGAATCTGGAATTTACTCTCCAAAAAGCTAAGGATGCAAATAGTAACCCAAAAAAAATAACCTAGAGCAATGGATGCTGTATCGTAAACAAAAAACACTGTGAAAGAATGGAAAAATCCTGCTTAATCTTTATGACCCCTTTTTCTACATTTCATATAATATTTTATATCAAGAGAATCAAATATAAGACCATATATGAAAGTTATACTCATTAATCAGTCTTCATTCTGATTTACGTTAACCAAGGTTTGGCCATGTCCTGGGGCATGACCCTCCTTTGTCTCTTCCCCTTTCTGGCTGCAACAAGAGAGCTGAAACTCTCCTCACAGCCCAAATTTTTGGTGGGTTTTATGAATTCATTCCTTCCCCCAATATATCTTTCTACTCTGCACTTTCCGCATCTCTGAATATTACTATTTCTATCGTGTTTTAAGGTATGAGTCTCAGTCAGGATATCATCCTCTGTGTTCTTTTACTGTAAATTAGTACAGTATTTTGTGTAGGAAGATATGTAGGTGTAGAGATAGAAATAGTGATCTTTAAAGTTCACAAAATGGGTGTAAGTCAGACTTTTCTACAGTTTAATTTTAAAATATTTATAAAGGACAACCTGCCATTTTTCTTGCAGTCTCAATTATGCTGTGTGGGAATATAGTTCTACTGTGCCAGTGGTTTCTGATATATTCATTCCTTTAATGAAACTCTATTCTGTAGCTTACATACAGCTAGGGAATAAGGGTGAGAACAGAGAAGAGCCTGCTACAACATGCAATTCTGTGCGCTGTATGAAATTCTGTATATTGGAAACTTGGGGTCACAGTTAAGGTAGTTCTTGCACAAATTCTAATTCATGTTTATATTTTGCCAGTGGCTGTGATTTAGCACAGCCAGCATGTGTTTCAGGGTACAGAATGGTGATACTGGGGTAGGAGGGGGACAAATCTGAACTTGTGCATGTACAAGTGACAGAAAGCACCCACACTTCAGCAACTGTTTTTCTCCCCCAGTTTACCAGGACATCTGAGATTTGCTGCTGCTCTTGCTGTCACTTCACCTAACACACTTTTCTAGCCCACCTGTACAATGTCAGTATCTCAACTGCCTATTTTTACCCTAGTTTATCTTTTTGGACTTGTGAACAGCCAAGAACTCTGTGTGGTCAAAGCCTGAATTACTTTGTACCATCTGCCATTTAAGAACATCTTTCATGTAATTCCTAGGGCAGCTGTCTCCCTACTGCAAGGATACTTAGAACATAGAATGGTTTGGGTTGGAAAGGACCTTAAAGGTCATTAAGTTCCAACCTCCCTGCCATGGGCAGGGACACCCTCCACTAGACCAGGTTGCTCAACATGAATTGATATATCTCTTTCTGAATCAAGTGTGGAAAACAAGACACAAATTGTACTTCATGTGTAACTTAAAGTCAGTATTTGAAGGAATAATCATCTTTGGGAAGTCATGGGAAATG
>NW_010130250.1:0-9082 GCF_000699245.1 Pterocles gutturalis
GAGGACAAAGGCGGGGGTGGGGTGTCCCGGGGGGTCCCCCTTCCCCGGCCGCGTTATTTCTCGGTGTCTGTGTATTTCTCTCGGTCCCCGCACCGCACCGATCCCGGCTGCTGTCCCCCCCCGGGCTGCCCCTGCTGCGGGAGGTTTGGGACTGGCTCCCTCAACTTCTTAAAAAAGCCCGGGGGAGGAGGTGGGAAGGCGAGGGAAAAAACTGGCGTGAGCCCAGTGGAGTAACTGGGCGAGGGGGGAGCCCTCTTTTCGATCGATTCCCGGGGAGCCGTTCCCATCTTGGTGTGCAAGGGAGGCTGTGTGGAGCGGAGTTTCTCTCCCAGTTCAGAATAGAACAACGAATAAACTCCGCTAGTGCCTGTTGCTGGAGTGTTTACAAAGTGCCGTTGCTACAAACAAGGCTGTGCTCGGTTCCAGGTGACCATGGCAGACAGAGCCGCTGCTGAAAGGGCATGCAAAGACCCCAACCCCATTATTGATGGCAGGAAAGCAAATGTGAACCTGGCATATTTGGGAGCAAAACCAAGGAGTATTCAAACTGGTGAGACATTAAGGAGATCCCCTCTCTCTCTGTTAGAATAACTTGTAAAACAAGGAAACAAGTTACTCAGGATGGATTCATCTGATCGATGTGTGCTTTCATAGTTCTCTTTGTTGACTGAGGACGCTGTGTTACTCCTCTTCCATACCTTCTTACTCATACCTTTTACACTAGTGTAATGCACCAAAGTTCATATAACTGACTTTAAGCTGTTTTCTTCCATGGCTAATCTGTCTTCCTGTTACCCTCTTTGTTACATTGGTACTAACAGTAAGATCCGTTTCATCATTCTGCCCTTTGGTTTAATGACCACAGTACACAGTGTGTAAAATAGGGCATTATACCACATTGTCTGTTCAATAACAGCACTCGCACACTGTCCTTTAAGCTGGACTCCCATCTGGTCCTCGTGCATATCACATAACAATATTAAAATTAACCTGTTTCTAAATGGGGCTGTGAATTTGCTCACATGTATGGCAGATAAAATGCATGTACGTGTGGTCTAAGGGGTAGTTATGCATGTACATTATGAGTTGAATGGTAATGATGCCATTCATTAATATTTCTTTCTTTCTTTCTTTCTTTTTAGGTTTTACCATAGGTGTGCAGCAGCTACATCCAGCCTTCATTCAGAGACCCTTTGGGTAAGTGGAAGTGTTTCTTAACAGTCTGTTTGAAATCAGATTCATTAATCAACTTCCTCATTATTTAAAATGTGTGAAAAAAGCCTCAGCTGTCAAGAGTGGACAGTTTCAACAGCTGTTGTTAATGTTCAGAGTACTTTATTTCTGGTGAAGATTTCAGAACTTTTGTGCATCTGTCAGCTTTAATGTAATTCCCAAAGATCCTCCTTTATCCTCGGTAAATCTTAGTCATAATAAACCCAGTGCATTGCTTGCTGCTTTGCTAACTTTCAGGATCCACGAGAATTCAAACAAATGGAAAATAGTTTCTCTATTATAGTACTTAAGGTGTCAAAACAATTAAGCAAACTCTGTTCTCATGTTTCTCAAATAAGATCTTCTGCTTCCTCTGTGCTGTTTCCCACGTAATAACGCTTAGGATACAGTTTTATCCTAGAAAACAAATTGCATTGGAAACAAAGTCTGTTACTTAATGAAAGTAACATTAGGTCAAAAATTGATTTTGGACAGATGTTATACAAGGCCTGAATAGTCTGCAAAAGTGGGCTTTTGTCTGCTCTTTTCAATGGCTTATACCATCCCTACTCGTTTAGAAAAGTCCTCTTTTTATACATCTAATAGGATCTGGCAGCTGCTCGGCAAAAGACAAGTGTGCTTCATGAGAACAATAGTGACTGTCATACTGCCTTCATTTAACTGTTTAATGATTGATGCCATTCTTTTTTAACACCATTTCAGAAAGTGAATATTGATAGGGTTTTTTTATTATTATTTTCTAAGAGCATTAAGAAAGTAGGTGCATTTTTTTTTAAAGCTTTTGAGCACTGCTCTGTTGTGGTTTTTTTGTGACTCCAATATAAATAGATGGGATTTTGGCCTTTGTCAACAGAAATACTTCATCGCTTTCCTGCTCTCTGCTCGTGTTTTTTTGGGGTGTGTTTTTTTTTTAAAGAAAAAAAATCTAACAACAAAACAGAAACTTTCACTCCTCTGCCCTCATGGCTGGAGTTGCTGGCTGCCTGGGTAATCTCATTCCAATGACTTTATGGATGTAAGAGACCGTGTTGCCACAATAGTGCACACCCAGTGTACGTGTGTTGTGTACGGTTCAAACATGCCAGTTTTCATAACTGGTTACGGCTCCATTGGAAAGACTCGAAGAACGTCTGTCATGAAATGAAGAGCCTTTTTTTTTTGTGCAAGAGCCATGGTAGTCTACATAGACAAGACGCTGCTTTTTAATAGCTCTCCTTGCATGGGAGCTACAATAACTTTCTTTGCCCCCAAAAGTGTCAGTAGCAGTACCTCTGTGATGTGAAAAATCACAGATTTACAAATTGCACAGGGGTGCACAGGAGAAACTGTTGATAAAACCAGCCCGTTAGTTTTTCCACGCATGCTAACAGAGCAAAAGGGTGAAGCATGTTGAACTCCTGGTGCTGGCAGGAGCGCCGTGCACGCCTGCTCCCCTGGCAGATAATCTGCTGTTTTGCGGGTGCCACTCCTGCCCAGCAGCCACAGCCCTGGAAAACGTAGTTTTTCCTCTTTGAACAGTTTGCTTTTAGTTTCGCATACAGAAGAGTGTGGGATCAACTGACTACATGTTCTTTGTGATCTAGACAGTTCCTGTTCCAGTTCTTGGGCATTGGTTTCATCATTAAACCAGCAGAGCTGCAGTTAGCATACGCAGCAGAGAGCACTATAAATTATTTATCAGTTGCCAAGAGACAGGAACCAGGAGACTGGAGGGTTGGAGGGAGGGGATTATATATCATTATTTGCAAGGATCAGTAAACAAGAATTTAGTTGCATTCAGCCACTGCTGCAGTGGAATCACTGGAAATGTGGGTTTGGCAAAATGCGGAGCCATTTACCTGAGCACCACAACTGGGGCTGCTCTGGGGCTTTGAGCAAAGCATCAGGTGCTCGGTCAAGCAACAGAGCTTGGCTGCTGGGTCCCTCTTTGTCTTGTCAGTAGACCAACAAAATTAAGAGCCTGCCAGGCTCCGCTCTTGCATTCCCTTGAACTGACAATTTCCCTGGCTGTCCGTGGGATTTGGGGATAGATGAGTTTATTGGGGTTGCATTAATTGCTGTTGTCCATTTGCTCTGTGCTGGGTGGATCCTGACCTTCCCCAAACGAAGCTCGGCTGCTCGTCTGCTTTGCCCACGGTGTAAGATGTTGCCGGTTCTCCCTCCTGTGGTTCCTGTCCCTGCACAGTGTTTGTGCCCAGGGGCTGGCATGTGGTTTCCAACAGACCGTTGTTGTGGGACATGGGGCAGTAGGTGTGCGAGCTGGACTGGGCAAAGAAGAAATGAATGAACAAGCCATTAAGTGTGAGGCAGTTAGAGAAGAGAAAGCCAGCCAGCCAGTCATGTTCTAGGTGTCAAGCCACAAAATGCAGGTTTTGTTGAAACCTGAAATGAATGGAAACTATGAAAATTACCCAAACATCAGTGAGGATTATTTATAAACTGAAGGCTTTGCCCCCCCAGCCCCAGGCACCCAAATGCAGCTGTAGGTTCTGCCTGGGGTATGCGGAACAGAAAGAGAAACCACGAGGAGCCTCACTCCTTCCTCCTGCTGCCCTGGCAGGGAGGCACTCGCGCAGCAGACAGCACGGAGTCGGCAGTAAATCCTGTTTTGAAAGTAGTCTCTAGATTGTCGTAACCGGAGACCTTACCAGGAACGCAAGGCAAAGGATGCGTCTGTGTCAGGGTGACTCGGAGAGCTGGCTGCTGAGTGTAGGGAGGCAGTGTCAGCCTGGGGCTCAGCCTGGAGCTTACAGGCTGGGCTTAGCTGGAGGCACTGCAATGCCACCGTCTGTCCCTGCAGCCCCCAGCCAGCATGGGGATGCACTTGTGCCATCGGAGGAAGGGGAGACCCTCTGTCCCAGTGGAGCGGCCTCTTAGTGCAGTGGTGTCCCTTTTAAGGAATTTTGAGAAACATGACAAACTTGGAAGCTGCTCAGGGCAGCCGTGTGGACCACTTGACCAGGAGCATGTGGTGATGTGGCAGAGCTGCCCCGTGCCCTTCTCTTGGTCTTCTCCCCTGTGACTCCAGTGCCTGAGACAGGCTTGAGCCTGTGCAGGGATCGAGGATTCTCCGATCCTCTTTGCAGTCATGCTTGCTGCTCTGGATGTGAGTGGCGTATGGCAGAAGTGCATCAGCAAGGGAGCTATCTGTGTGGGAGATCTACCAGGGACTGAGTAAGTGACTGAGCTCTTGGAAACACAGAGCTGGCTCTTGCAGCGGGATGTAGCTCTTTCCATATCTGCACATGGGGTGTCATTGCTCCAGAGACCCTGCTGCCCATCCTTGTGTAGTTGCTTATTTTGGTGGCCCCCTGACTCTGGGCCACGTTTGGTCTCAGGCAGCATCGGAAAGAGTTAAATCTCTTTGAGTTTGAAATTTCATGCATTGATGCTGCTGCAGTTAGGAAGTGAAGAAAGTCCCTCTTTGTGTCAGCCCACCCTCCCTCGCAGCTGTTTATCCTTAAAACTTCTCTGTTGGGTTAAAAATGAAAGGAAACAAACTTTCATCTTTTTTGTGGTTATGCTTATAAAGCGGCGCACGCCGGCCTTGCTCTGCTCAGCCTCTGTCAGCTGGCATCCCCCGTGCTCCGACTTCCTATTGCACCACTTTGCAAAAAGCTGGCCCGCTGTGGGACCCCAGCCCGCTCCGCCGGTCACAGCAGCTCCCGGGAGGGGGGCACACCCGGCACCTGTTGGCTGTCCTGTGCCAATAACATGAAAGATTTTGGGGGGGGATTTCCTAAGAAACGTTTTCCAAATGGCTTCAGCTGCTAGTTCTCGGGCATGGTTGCTGCTGTTCAGACCAAATGCTTGCCAGTCAGAAAAAGCTCTTTTTTCTCTTTTTTTTTTTGAAGTAGACGTGTGTTTATAAGCAGATTAGATGGCTTTGCAAATTTTCTTGACCATCTACTTTTGTGAATTTTCTTGACCATCTACTTCCAGGTGCCAGATGCTGGTATCAGACCCAAGGGCTTTGTATACAATTTGTTTTGGGCACAGTTTGCTCCTGTCCTGTATCTGGTATAGGCCTGTAGAACAACACAAAAGGAGAGCACAGTCTGATACGCTGACCTTACACTTGGCTACATAAATGGTGTGCCGAGCTCAGGGCATAGACCTCTAGCAGGGGACAGGCTCCTGATGAAGGATGCTGTGTGCCATCCAGTGCAGTCAGGGCACAGGACTGTGTGCGATCGAGAACCAGGCTGGGCTGGCTCGAGCTTTGTCTTTACAGCAGATGAGTTGTGCTTTGCATGATTCTGTTGCCTTGGGTGGATTTGCTCTTCATCCTCACCAACACAAGAGCAGCTGCCTTAGCAGCAGAGCCCCAAGTCCTTTTCCCCTGTTTCAGGAGCTGGGAAGTGGCAGATACAAAATTCTCCTATCCACTCTGGCTGGTGCCACTTAGTCCCCATGCAGCAGGTTCATGCACACGTCTTAATTTTCAGAGCAGTCCAGCTTGTACTTGATCTCATCTTTCCTTTGCGCAGCTGTCGGTGTACTGGTCCCTAGCTCGGTAGTGTTAAACACATGCCCGGTAATTTGAATGATAAGTGCAGCTCTGAGGACACCAGCGAGGGAACTAGACGGTTGTTGTGCTGATAATTTGGTAGCAAGGACACTGGGTCACTTCTAAATATGACTTCACGAAGAACTTGTTCCCCACAGATGGGAGCAAGCTACGTGCCAGAGCTAAATATACTCTATGATCACAAAAGATGAAAAGTTGTGGACCTCAGATTTAAAACTGAGCCTCCTGTTTCTCGGTCTCTGAATCCTGTAAACAGGATCGAGCTGTCCCCTGCAATCCCCCCCTGGCCAGCTCTGAGCAGTCCAGCTCTCCTGGGTTGCAGGTGAGCTGCTGCTGGGTGGGAGCTGTGCTGGGGGCAGGCTCACAGCCCCCCCATCATTTTGGCTTGCAGGAGGGTGTGGAGGGAGATGTCTGAGATGCTCTAAGAACAACAAAGGTACAGCTGGCAGCAGAGATCACTGAAACTCTTAAAATGGAATTTCTTTCTTGGCTTTTCTTGGCTTGTTTTGTCAGTGTAGGCTTTATCAAAAGTAGGTATTTCATTGCTTCTTCTGTAAGTAAAGCATTCTAATTCAAAAACACTTCACCTATCCAAGAAAGAGTAAAAAAAAATCAAATGTGTGGATGGTTTTAATTAAAAGTCAGTGGAAAGGATCATATGTAAGGAAAGTCTGTTTAATAATGGAACCAGGTGAAAGTGGTCAGTGTAACAGATATTATATCAAAACCTGCCAGGGTACTTGAGAAGACCTTAGGGATGTTTCTGCAGCCTTTGGTTTGCCCCAAATTGCAGAAGAAAATTGGAGAGTTTAGTTAAAGGCAGAATTCCTGGGGCTTCCTTAGTTAATCTGTCAGAGCCTCTGGTTTTCCTGGCACATGGACAGGATGAACCTAGCGTCCTCCTGGGCTCCTCACAGTGATGCTGAAGGACTCGGGCTCCTGTAGTGCACTGGTGTGAAGCATTTGCTGTTCCTGCTGTCAGTTCATTCTGGTTTTGGCTCTGCTGATAACTCAGAAGGGGAGGGGTTTTTCCTTCTCTGGGTAGCTGACTAGTTGTGGATAAACTTCCATGTAGCTTTTTCCTTGGTGCCAGATGGCTCTTATTTCAGGCAGATGTTATCTCCTGCTACCTGAGTGTTTTTCAGCCTGCTTCTCCAAAACTATTTTTGGTCTGGTCCAACATGCCTTTGTTTGGGGTTATTTTTTTTTTTTCCTTTTTCCTTTGGGTGTGGGGGAAGCAAGATGCAGAGGATAAAGCTGTAGATTGTTGAGCCTGGTAACTCGTGGTGGAGCTCAGCATGCTGATCTTGGACTATTGGTTGAGCTGGGAAAGAGGATTAGATCTTTGTGAGAAAGATGCGCTCTCATCTTTGGTTTGCAACCTCTTCTTTTGATTATTTCTTTTGGGTTTTTTTTCCCCCACACCTCTGTACTGGCTGTGGGGGAAGGTGCAGATGGCATTTCTTTTTACTTGTTTTTGTAGGATCCACCTTCTTCTGCTATGGGCCATCAGTTTGTTGCATTGTGAAGTCAAGATGTGCTAACACTGTAAAAAGAGGACATTACTGGGCTACAGCAGGTTTGCAGCTACTGCAATACCTCCTGTTCCTTATTTTTTTTTCTTTCCTTCTAAAATGAAAGTAAATTGAAATACTGGATTGCTCTTGTACCCTTAGCTTGGCGTTTGTCTTTCTTGAGCAATGGTTTAGGTAGGCTCAGCAACCAGCAGAGGTTATCACTGTCTGTTGCAGCAGGTTGTTCCTTGGTGATTGCCACCGGTGTGGTGATGTCTGATCCCAACAGGGAAGCAGGAGACCCAGTTGTGTACCTGTCTGCACAGGCTGCTGTGTAAATCTTCTCAGAGGAGGATGAGTAGAAGACAGGCAGATAGTTGCAAGATGAGCAGAAGTTGTGTAGGTTGGTTTGCTGTTTTCTGTTTGTGTCCTGTTGTACTAGGTGAGCATAAATACTGGACCGTGGAGCTGCAGAGTTCATCCTTGTCTTCAAGCTGGTTGAGATAGCTGGCTGATGAGGCAGAGGCCATTGACATTTCAATGCATGTTTAGATCAGCTCTAGTAGGGACATTGCAGGATTCGGAGGTTTGTCATGTCAGTGAACGATGATGGATGGTGGAGTGGTTGGGGCACAGTGAAGGTCTTGATCTTCACCACAGTGTTGGTGTATAAACTCTGTGATGTCCTTCTGGAGCAAGAGTCCTTGTTGGCAGGCAGGGACTGCCCTGGCCATGCTTCAGCCTCCTCATCCCATCTGGATTTGAGGCCAGGACCTGAATTTCTCCCGTTTCTGCAGCCTGTCAGTGTGATATGTATTGCCAGGTCTGCCACCACTCCACACGGGTTTGCTTCAAGTGGGTCCATGAGGCAAGTACTCACTGGCTTGGGAGTGTCCTTCAGGAAATGTTCTTGAAGCGTGAGTGCCATCAGGACGTGTCTGAGGATCGCCAGCTCCGAGGGGGTGTTGGGCACTGCTCGAGCAAGTGCAGAGCTCCTGGGCTGCTGCCACCGTCCTCAGCATTGTACCTTAAACTATGAACTCGCTTCAAATTACATCTTCGAATCTGTCGTCCAGGCTGTGGTTGGAGTTGTCCTTCACCAGAAGTGGTTTCCATGCTGCTGTTGCAGAGAGCTGTGGCTGTGCTGGGCTTGTTCTGCCGTGCCGAAGCCATCACGTGTTGTGGCAGCGTGGGTGTCCCTGTACCAGCCAGTGGGTCAGCTCTAGTGGAAGTGGAGGCCAAATTCCTGGGGTCAAATGCCAGAATTTGTGCCTTCACTGGCAGACACAAAGGGCTCTGTTTCTTTTATTCTTCAAGGAATAAAAGGCTGGTCGTGGCGGTGGCATTTGTGTGCTGATCTCTGCTGGGCTGCCCAGAGCCCTGTGCTCCCTCTGGTTCCCCCAGTGTCGGTGTGATGCTGTGTCCCTCTTGGCAGGGGGTTGCCGTTGCCACCTCTCCAGAAGCAGCAAAACCAGCTCCCAGCGTGGCCAGCAGAGATCAGGGGGGTCGGGAACTGCTCACTGCTCGCCCAGACCCGTGCAGCTTGCAGGAGCTGCTCCTGGCTCGTGCGTAGGGGGCCCTGCAAGATGGGAGAGAGCTGGGAAAGTGCAGCTGGAGCATGCTTTAGGTGTAAATCTGATACAAAATAATCAAATCTATAAAGTGCCTCCGAGATGAGCCCTGCCAGATAGAGCTGCTGACAAGGGAGAGGACCTCATTAGCTCATTCCTCTTCCTTGCCCTTGGGAAGGGGTGTGGGACACGTGGCTTCTCACTTGTCCCTTCTTTCTGGCTGTCCCTGGGGC
>NW_010130250.1:9113-24714 GCF_000699245.1 Pterocles gutturalis
CCCCCCCGGCAGCGGGGAGACCCAGGCGGTGGCAGGGTTTAAGAAGTCTGTTCTTTCAGCAGGCAGCACCTCCCAGGAGCCCAGGGCGCTGGCAGCCGCAACCTCACCTGATGCGTTTGAACATCTCCACCCAGGACTGCACCAAAACGGGGCTGCTTTTGTTCTCTCCTGCCTGTTTTGTACAGCAAAAGCAGAAGCCGAGCCTGCGTTCCCTCTGCCAATGGCTCCGTAACCATCTCCTTTGTTCTGTGCCTCTCCATTTTGGCTGCTGGGGCAGCATGGCGTGGTGCCACGTCGTTAGGAACGTGGGCTAGCGTGGCGGTCCCGGCTCCCCTCCGGCATTGGGACAGCCCTCCCCAGTCCCTCCTGCAGCCATCGTGGGCTCTAGGCTTGGGTTTGACCGTGTTCGTTGGGTTTTGTGGCCTTTGCCCGCAATTAATTGTAACGCCATCAGCATCTCTTACGCCTGCTGTTCATGGGATGACTTTGACGTGTGGTGGCGATGGCTGGTCACTGGGCTGACGTTTCATGATCACACGGTGTGTATTCCAGATGAAGTTCTCTTCTGGCTGGCAGGGCCCATCGTGGGGGATGGAGGAAAACTGTGATGAGGGAGGAAGGGAAAGGCATCTTAGAACACAGATGTGACTCATTCGGTAGAAATTCAGATTAGAGTTTGCTGATTTCTAGAAAAATTCCAAAACAGATTTTTTTTTTTTTCCCTGAAAGACTGTCTTCAGAAGTAATGGAAGGGGAGGAAATAATTTAAGACTTTCTATGGATGCTAAACGTAACCAGCAGAGAACTTCTTTGTATTGCACTGTTTTGTTTTGTTTGTAGCTGCGAGTCATCAGAGTGACCTTACCTTGGGTTGTGTGTTGTGTTTTGATCCATGAGTTGCCTCTGTTCACCTGATGCAGAAGTCCAAACTGCATCATATCCTGATTGAAATTTCTAGCTAAATTATTAAAACCCCACAGACCAAATGAACCTTCCCTTTTACATAGAAGCAGATTCTGGAGTTGCTGAGTGTGATTTTTGTAGTGCAGTGAGCTATGGTGTGTGATCTGCGCTTGTGTATGCATGGGGCTGGGATGTATTTTCTGGAATGGAGCACAGGAGTACTTATTGTCTTCCTAGCTAATGGTGCTTTTTATTCAAAGTAGTATTGAAGACCTGGAATTTTTCCTTGCTGAGGGGAAAAAAAAATAGTGCAGGATGTTGTGGATTTGCTGTCTCTCTGGAGCACACCCTGGGAGCTGCGATGGAGGAGCTGTGTATGTGAGGGTAAAGCCAACATGCGGGTTTCTCAGGGATGAGTTAGGACTGTACGCTGGCCCTGATGGTCCCACACGTGGCATGTCACCACAGGGGGTGTGCTGGCTCTGAGGAGCAGTTGGGTGGCAGCAGGGGACATCAGGGGTGACCTGCGGAGCTGCTCAGACAGGATGATGCTCGGGGTTCTCGGACCATCCTCTTGGTCACTTTGCAAGTGCAGGATGAATGCCTGTGTGCAGGAAAAGTGGAGCCCGCTCCTCTGCCCCTGCTGGTGGGTGTTCTTTAGTGAATCCTGAGTGTGAAGGTTGTGCATTTGTGTTTTTGTTGTGTTTGTGGGGTGGTTTTAACCTTATCAAGCCCTGGAGTAGCAGGAAGCCCTGCGGGACACATGTAGGGAGAAGCGACAGGCAGGCAGAGCATCCATCACGGGTCTGGGATGCAGGCTGCTGTCCAAGCTGCCTGTTTATGAGGGGATAGAGCAAGAGGCATGCGTGGGCTGTCCTCATCTCACCCCCAGCGGCTGCATGGGCCAGTGCCTGGGGCTGCCTCTGCGGAGCCCTTCCCCAGACCCTGGCAACCAAGACAGCAGTATTGCGTCTGTGTGGTATTTAAAACAAAAGGAAACAAAACAAACTCCTGGTGACCAAGTGTGAGGAACCTCTGGGCTGGGACTGGCCCAGCTCCTGGGAAGAGATGGCCGCTGATGTGAGTGTGTGACATCAAGAGCTATTGGTCTGAACTGGTGCATAAGCTCTAGCTCCAATTCAGCTGTGCTGGCCTCAGTTTAGATCAGAGCTAAAAGCGATCCAGTGAATTTCTGCTGCCTCATCTCATTCTTGTTAGTCACAGGGTGATACGGGGCGTGGAGCATTTATGGACTGAAGGGCTGTGGGGTCCCTCTGCACTACACCGGGGATGGCTCTGGGCTCTGGAGATGCTCTTGCACTCCATCAGCCAAAGGGTGAGGGTCTGCTCGCCACCATCCACCCTCCTCCCCCGTCCTGCCTCTCTCCAGGCAGCCTCGTTACATCTGAAGACCCTGATTTTGGAGGCAGTGTTGCTGGATAGAGGGAGGAGAACATTCTCTCATCATGCAGATTGCGTCAAGAAAAACCAAAGCGCGTATGTGAGCATGAAACGAGAGAAGACTCTGCTCAGATGAGCCCTTGTTTGCAAGGAGCCGTTCTCCTGCCTGAGGAGCAGGTTAAACCATTCAGTGCTGGCTGTAAAGCACATGGGAACAGCCCTGGACCTGCTGGATGGGGAGGAGCAGCCCCTGGTGCACCTCGGTGTGTTGTAGGAGGTGGCTGAGACCTGGGGCAGACACTCGGGTGGAACGAGGGCAGCCAGCAACCCATCCAGCAGAAGTTTCCAGTCCCTGGCTGGGAGTCCCCGTGAAGCACCAGAGCACCGGGTCCCGCGACTGGGCAGTGTGGTGGGTCTGCTGGGATTTCTGACCCCGGGGATCAGACGGATGAGTGGGCAAGAGATCCTCTTCCCGAGCAGCTGAGTGGTTTGGGCACGCACAAGCCTGGGTCTTGTGAAGAGCCTGTGGGAGGCTTTTAAAAGTGATCATGTCTGAAAATGTGCTGTCACACACATCCACACAAAAATCCCCAAAATATTTGAATCTGCATAAGCTCTTTGCAGAGTTTTATCTTTGTGGGGTTTTTTTTTGTTTGCCAAAATGAGTTGGGCTGGGGGGCAGGGTGAAATGAGCTTTCTGGGGGATGGCTTTGGGTTCGTGCTGTTTCCTGGTGTGATTCAGCAAGCAGCCAGACAAAGGGACCCTTTCCACAGCTTGCACTTTTTGGTTCACATGGCTCTGATCTTTCGGTGGTCAATGCTGTTTGCTGGTGGTGGTCTGCACACCCCTGTTTCTTAGCTGAGCCCCAAATCTGTCCAGCCTGCACGGAATGGAGCTCTCTACTGCGGGGGGCAGATCCCCTTTGCAGTTGCATGTGCAAGTGCCCGTGTTTGTCTGGCCCCTGGTGCAGATGGACCTACACCTTCTGTTCTGAGCAGGTTTTGCTCTTGTTTGAGGCCTGACTTCTTGTGGGCCCTTTGGAAAATGCAGGCTTTTTTTTTTTTTTTCCTCCTCATTAGCAGTTCGTAGCAAATTAGTGGGCAATCCTGCATTAATCATCTCCAGGATCTTTCAGGCTATGGACTTTAATTGACTGTGGCGTTGTTAAATTCCTCTCAGCAGCACGGCTACCTCGGGGCAGGGGCAAACCGGCTGGTGCAAAGCAACGCTTGAGGAGCTGCGTGGAAAGGGCAGAGGAAATGCCAGGGGCTGGCTGGCTGCACAGCCTGGATGGGAAAGCTCCTGGGCACACGAGCATCGCTGCCGGGCCAGGGGCTGCTGAGGAGTGCTACTGAAGGGAAGAAAACCAAAATTAATGTCTCGTGTTTTACAACAAACACTCTGTAGCATTTCCCCAAACATCCAGTGTTATGGAAACATGGCTTAGATGTGTGGTGACTGATAGCAGCTGGTGAGCTGGACACCCCTTGGCTGTGCCTGGGGACAGCGGTCGTCCCTGGTGGGATGCTGCCTGATGGGATGAGTGGAGGAGCAACCTGGTGTCCCTGCTGTCAGGACATCCCCTGGGGGGTCAGGGGGTCCTTGGGTGCCTCCAACAGCGTTTGTGGGGGAGAGTGGACCCGAAGGACACGGGACCCAGGGAGGCTGGCATGCTGGCAGGGACAGGCCAGGGGGATGCGACGGGCCAGGCAGGCAGGGGCTGTGTTGTGGCCATGCAGGGAGAATATTTTGGGGACCAGCAGCTGGATAGTGGGAGATACAAGACATGGAGAGCAGGGTGTGTGTCCGTTCTTGCAGTCCATGCTTCACCTTGCACTACTGCCACCCTTGGGGTGCTGGGGTGTTTGGCTTTTCATTCCCCCCGCCCTGAGCAGCACCCGTCGCTGGCGGGCAGCACGGCTGGGCAGCACCGTTCTGTGGCTGATGCACATGGATTTGGGGGGAAGGAGGGGGACACGAGCCCAGCCCCTCACTGACTCTCTCCCTTTGCCTCCACAGGCTCACGCCTCACTATGTTTACCCCCAAGCTATCATCCAGCCCAGCGTGGTGATCCCTACCCCCGTGCAGTCCATCACCTCTCCCTACATCGACTACACCGCCGCCAGCCAAGCCTATTCCCAGTACACCACAGCTGCCTACGACCAGTACCCCTACGCTGCCTCCCCTGCCGCCGGGTTCGTGGGATGCAGCTACCCAGGTGCTGTCCAGCCCCCCATCACCTCCAGCAACCCCGCGGCGCCTGCCACCGCCTTCGTGCAGTACCAGCCCCAGCAGCTGCAGCCCGACCGCATGCAGTGAGGGCGCTGCCCGCACCTTCAACACCCCGGACAATCTTCTACAATGGAAGGATATGACTAGGACAGCAAAAGTGACAAAAAAAAAAAAAAAAAAAAAGGGAAAAAAAAAAAATCACCCTGCCTCTTTATCCCCTTTCCATAGGTGCATATCGATACCTAAGCTATTTATAGTGTTAAGGGCAAACCCAAACCCTTGCAGTCTGTGCTTATGAAAATGGACTTGTGGTAAGGTTTTTTTTGTTTGTTTTATTTTTTTTTCAATCTGGACAGATACTGTCTTGAAGATGTTCTAAAAGTGACTGAAATGTTTCACAGGAAAACTACAGATTCTTGCACATGTGGCGGTCTGCTTCCATCACCTGTGGTCTTCTTTCTGCCCTTACCCCGTCTGCCCAACCAGCCCTCCCTTCCTCATCAAACCTGCAATCCTCTTATTTACTGTTGAGGTACAGAGGTACTTGGAGAACGTGGAAAAAAGCAATCTTATTTTTTGGTTGTACAAAAACTTTGTAATACTCAGAGATGCCTTACAGAAAAAAAAAACCACAAAAGAAAAAGAAAAACTATTTTTTAATATTTATTGCGATTTTATTCGCATGAGCTGTGAATTGCAGACAGAAGAATAGTAGTAAGTATCTGCCTTGTTTAATTCTCATTTTACTAAATTATTGTATGTAGGTAAAAGTTCTTAAGTAATTGCTGAATCACTTCAACATGCAAAAGGGAATATTGGCTTGAAGGAGAGCAGAATATTCCTTTAGTCAACGCACTGTACTATTTTCTTATTGTAATTGTTACTCTGTTAAGATTATCTCAAATTTAGGTATATTTTTAAATGCAAAAAAACAACCAAGAATACCGAACATTTTGTCTACTTTGGTAGATCTTTTGTTACAATGCTGCAACCTATGGAGACATTTACAGTATTTATGTAAAAGAGATTTGGGGCTGTTGGCCAGCGAAGCTTAGGAGAATATCATGAGTGGAGCAAAAGAGAAAATGGTGTTATGTCATTGAACAAATGGGTAAACATGACCTCCTAATGCCTATAATCCAACAGCCAAATAAAGGAAGAGAACAGATAATGTAAGTTAAGTGCATTTCTACAAACAGCAATAAACTATTTTAACTTTTAAACTTAATGTAAGTTAAGTGCATTTCTAGAAACAGCAATAAACTATTTTAACTTTTAAAATTATTGGATCCTGTATGGTACCATGTTTGCTTGGCTGGAGTCTAGGAGTGCTTTCAGATGGAGCTGGTCTGGCTGTGTTGGGCCTTCGCCCACGAGTGTGCCAGGGTGGGCTGAGAGCATGTGTCCCACGGTGCGACGGAGCCCCTGCTCCCATCCTGAGCCAGCATTGCATTGCACAGGCACAGCTGTCCCTCACAGCGTGTCTTCTGTGCCCTTGCTTACTCTGTGTGTCCCAAGTCACCTGTAGCTCTTGCCACCTCAGGGTTTTTGAGTGTTGCGCTGGAGCTGTGCAGTCCCCACAGCTGGTGCCCAGCACCAAGCATTTCCTGGCTCCCAGTTTGTGGAGCAGAGGGTGTGAAGTGCTGCCATCCTGGTGCAGCTCCAGTGGAAACTGGGACAGCTGAGAATCAAATAGAATAAATACAAAAAAGTTATTCTATTTGAAGGTGCTAGTTACCAGGTTCATCTCTGTAAAGGTTGCAGCAGAACGGGCGCCAGAACATCCCTGCATCTTTGGCAGCAGGGTATGTTGCTGTTCAGAAAAGGAAGATGCCTGGAGCCATCCTGGGGGAAGAGGATGCTGTAGGACAGGAGCAGAGGCAGTTCAGCGCTGTGTCTGGTCAACTGCCCTGGTGAATGTAAAGGCACGCAGTGGGCATGTCTAACGTCATCAGTAGGCTTCAGAGTAAACAGCCCATCTTAATGAATGGAAACAGCTCATTCCTCCCTTGCTTATGTTGTATGAGAATGCAGATCCTGGTGGGGCTCTTGGTCCTGCCCAGGGATTTGCTTACAACCATGTGGGTGACATTTATTTCCTTTTTGAGTAATTAGTTTCTGGATATGGCTGTGGGGCTGCCAAAGGAGTAAGAGCTGAGCGCCGCATCCAGCACGGCAGTGGCGAGGAGCACAGCCTGGCCTGAGAAACCCGCCTTTGATGCACTAGCGGGGCTGGAGATTATTCAGCAATTCTTTATCCCTGTCATGAGTCTTTCTGAGGAGGAGGAGGGAGGGGAGGATTTGGGAGGCAGGTGAAGGCACTGCTGAACATCAGCTTTTGTCTTCAGTGGGGACCCGTGTCTCCCCAGGTCAATAGGAAGACCGAGGCCTCCAAAGATTGATTTGTCATTGAAAAAAAATTCTGTGTGTCTGGTGCATTTTAAAATGAAAAAAGTGATGATTTTCCATTTAGCTGATTCTAGTTTCCTGCAAAGTGGCCAGAACCGCCATGAAGCAAGAGCACAGGCGATGCTGAACAGCAGCACACCTCCTTCGCCTGATACCCACCCGCTGCTGCCAGATGCCATTCCCACATCCCGCTCCGTTTTGCACTGGGCTCATTTTGAGAAACAACCTCATCAAAACAGCAGCCCAACCTGCTGCCTTCCTGTGTGCCAAAACCCAACTGTGAAATTGCAGCTGGGCAGGATAAAAATGAAACCTGCTGTCCAGCTTCCCAGGTGGAGGTGGGGTTGCGATGGCAAGTGGCAAGAGAAGCCTGTGGCACCCCGAAAAGGTGCCCAAGCGCTTCCTTGGCCTGGTGCTGGGCTGGGAAAATGGGCTGAGCCCGATGGGTCGCTGCGTTAGAGGGACGAGAGTTAAACACAGCACATGAGCAGTGGGGTGTGGATGAGAGGCAATCGCTGTATGGCTCCTGACTGGCCAGGGTAGCACAGGACAAGTGCATAGATCACCTTGCACTTGCTTAAAGGCTTTTTCTTTTTTTTTTTTTTTTGGTGCATTGCTTGATGGAGCATCTTCTTTCACCTGTGCCTTATGTCACCCTGGGACAAAGCAAGCTTACCCCAGGCAGCTCAGATCTGCTCCGGTGAGATGGGATGGGCATGGGCTGGGGAGTTGTGGAGCTGTTGCAAGAGCTTTGGTGCAGCTGCAGGGACGCAGGGAGGAGCGGTGAGAACTGGGCAGCCCCAGCTGCCATGGGGTCCAGACCTTGTCCTGGGCACATCACCGTGGCCATGCTGGCGGCTGACCCAGTCCAGGCCACCTCCCAGCAGCTGTGCCCACATGCCCAGTCATTTGCATCACAAATTCAAATCTTTTTTTTTTTCATAGGAAACAGTCACACCGGGGGTTGTCAGGGTGCGCTTTGGCTTGTGTGGACTGGAGCATGTGCAGCCCCTCTGCTGTCGCGGGGAAGCATCACCATCAATTCCAGTGCTACAGGGCTGCCTGCAGAGCTTCGTGGCTGGTGCCAGACCCTCCCCACCTGGGGCAGGAAGGGGACAGCTCCGGGGAGATTCCTGCCCTTTCCAGGCATCACCTTGCCCTGAGGTGTCCCACGTCTCAGAGGCACAGCCAAGGGCTCTGCTGCCAGCAGCTGCCCAAACCCGTGTGTGATAAGGGGCGGGGGGGGGCCCCGAGCCCAAGTCTCCGCAGCACTCGCCCCCACCACTCCGTGTTATCTGGCTGAGACACTTGGGGAGCCCTGTGGGCTCCCATCGAGGTTTGGGGCTCTGCAGTGGCACCCCCAGCCGGTGGCTGTCCCCAGGAGGGAGGGCTGGGGGCACCGGGGGCACCGCCAGCCCCCCACAGCCCAGCTCCCACGGCTGATGAGCCGCAGCACCATAACTTTATGGCTGAGTAGGATATGCCAAGCGCAGGATTTATTTGCATAGTAACTGTGCTGCTGTTGGCACTTATACTTTAAAATAAAGTTCACAGCAAAATGTTTTTACCCCCTCGCACACAGAGAATGCTAACAGCATCTCTTTTTTTTCCCCCCCTCCCTCTTCTGGCTGAAACTTGTTTTTCCCTCCTTTGTGCCTCTCTGAATCCTGCCAGTGTAGAGATTCCCTTGTTCAGAGAGAAAAAAAGAAGGGGGGGGGAGAAAAAAAAGAAAAAGAAAAAACTTAAGCCTGGGATTAAAAACCATCACTAAAATAGTTTGAATAACAAAGTCAACTGACTCTCTGGGAGCCTGGTGAATGCCTGTCACGTATCGCCCTTCGGCCGGGGTACGGTCATGTGTTCCACTAGATAGTTCCTGGAAAAGCTTCTGCTCAGCCCGATAGACCTGCGGCTGCTGATACCGCTGCTGCGCTGTGCTGGCCCCGCTCTCCCGGAGGGCTGCGGGAACCTTCCCGAACTTCTAGGAGGCTTGGAGGGAAATAAATAAATAGATCTCCCTTGGGTACTAGAGACTTTGGTTCTTCTTGTCACCTGCATAACCACCAGCTGTCAATGGTGATGGGGCTTCTCCAGCCCCAGTGGTCCCAGCACCCCAGGCCAGCAGCCCCCTCCACCCTTACTGGTGTTTTCAGCAATGAGGTTTGTGGGGGATTTTTTTTTTCCCCCACTAATTTTTGCATAGTTTTAGCTATATAAATAATAAAAAAAAGTGAGACCTTGCATGACATAAAAGCAGAGGATTTGTAAATCCCCCCCAGGCATGTCAGACACATCATGTGGGACCACACAGCCCGGAACGTTTCACTGGGGGATTTGTACCTAAACCCAAAGCCAAATGTGTTGGTTTTATCCTTTTGCTGACACGAGCAGCACAAACCTGGAAACACAGAGGTGTGATGAGGCACAGCGAGAGGGACGATGGCTCAGATAAGGCCACATGGTGTGAGAGAGCAATTAAAGGCTCAGATTTATCAGCGGTGTGCCCAGAAGGCTGATGGTGGTGATGGAGAGGTTGGAGATGGAGAAGCTGGTGATGGGAAGGTCGGAGATGATGGAGAAGTCAGAGATTTTTGTTCCGAAAGTGCTGCAGTGCTTTAGGGTAAAATTTGGCACTAATGCCCATCCCCGGTGAAGCAGCCTGCTGGGGTTCCACGCTGTGCCCAGTCCCAGCCGCTGAACCTGGGGCTGGGATGGGGTGTGGGGTGATTGTCTGCAGAGAGCCTCAGGGCAGCACTGGCCATGGGCACAGTGCTTACACACCTTTCCCTAAAGAGCCCTAAATATGTGCACATATTTATTTGTGTGCACAGGTATTTAAACTTATATATAATTGAATAAAATGTAATTAAATAATTGGATATATAATTATATACAGATGTTTAAACATATACAGTTTATATATAAAATACATGTACATATACACAAAGTAAACATCTTTTTTCATTCTCCCTGTGGGCACCTTTGAGCTGCAGCCTCTGCAGCAGCCCCAGCCTTGCTGTGTTCACATGCTATGAGCTGCCCATGTACCAGAGGCGTGACAGTGCCCCGTTATCCAGGTCATGGATTTCCTGGTGTCAGGCAGAAAAGGGGGTGATGCACCATCTTTGCACACCCCGTCCACCAAACTAGTGCGGTGCAGACCAGAGAAGAGACAAGGGGTATTAAAAATTGCATCAGGACACTGTTACTATTAGTGACCCCTTATTAAAGGATGTTTTGCATTTTTCTGTCAAGAGCCACCTTGCTCAGCTTTAAATAGAAACGAGATAAAGAAGCGTAAGGTGAAATAATCTAAAGGACTGACTTGCGAGAGGAGCTCAACTCCCACTTTGGGAAGTGGCTCGGGCAGCCTGGTTGCTAAATCCAATGGAATCAATGAACCCCGAAGTCCCAGAAGCTGATTTTTAAAAGCATTTACCCACATAAAGCTGGAAAGTGTGGCCTTTTGTACATCAGCCAGGAACATGGCTTGCTTTGAGAAGAGCACTGAGCATCTTATTACATGTTTAACACTCAAAAGATCTTTAGAATCAGAGTAGGCATACTCGTGTGGTTCCCATTCAGTCTCTACCTCCCGATAAACACTGGGGGGTCGCGGTGCACATGCAGGTACCAAAAGCCATTTGCTTTCTCCTGTAGCATCAGCTGGTGGCGTTTACATGAGCTGCCTACATGCTAGCACTCTAAGCAAAGCTTGAGCTGTGCAAAATGAAAGTGAAATGAAATCAGTAAATCATACCATTAGCTTTCTGTGAGCTGGCTCTAAAATTAGCGGGTTGTAGACATAAACATGGTAGAATGAGGCCCTAAGGGAAGAAAAACCCTCCAAAAACCACATCCGATCCTTTTCAACAGTGTACACTATTCTTTATTTCATGTCATTTTTGGTAAGGTAAACTAATTTGGTTTCCTGTTTCCAATTAATTTTATATGTATAAAAATATTTATACATTTATACGATATATAAATCTGATTAGAAACATACATGTATGAACAAACACATATTTTCTATCATCATCTTTGTGTATTCATATCTCTCTGTGTGTGTGAAAGAACATGTATGAATGCCTTATTTCAACTGATATTTTAACTTTTATTTCATAAATCCTGAATGCTGGAGGTGCCAATGAAGTTTAGGTTAGAAGTTAATTTATGATGAGGAGCATAACACAACAGTAATGTAATATAACCAGTTTAATGGCAGTTAGGACCAGTTTAGAGATGATCAGGTATTCCAGGCTGGGAGGTCCATGAACCGCGTGGGGTGCAGCTCTCATTGGACCCATGCTGTGTTCTGTAGCTTTTTCCTTTTCCAGGCTTCCTGTTTGCTGAGCCCACCCTAGAGCACCCCAAAGGCTGACCCAAGTTTTGCAGGAGCCCCATCACTTACTGCCGCCCCAGCCTGGCCCATGGGCCAAATTTGGGACCATGTTGCCGATTTACTTAGGGCTGGGGCAATGCTGTCTTTGTCCCGTTAAGATGCAGCGATGGCTGGTGTGGATGCAGCCAGTGGGAAGGGTTTGCTGTGGGGCTGGGCACCGCTCCGCTGGGAGAAGCATGAGCTGGTCTGGGCCAAAACCATGTCCTGGACTGTGCTCACATTTCACTAGGCTGGAAAAAACAGTGAAAAATATCATGTGCTGGAGTGAGAACTGTGGCTGGGAGACGGGTGTGTACAGTCCCGGGTCATCCTTGGCTCCCTGGGCTGAGCAGCGCCCGATGCTGTCCCCATCCTCTGCCCACTGCTGCCGTACATGCTCAGGCACTTGTGTGTCTGTCTGTCTGTCCTGCTGCATTCCTGTGGGTTCTCTTCAATCATCCCACCATGAGCACTTCTTCAGCCTCAGACTGCTCAGTCCAGAATACAGATATTTTGGGCATCTGCAATCTGGATGACAGCTCCAGTCCTGCCAGCAGCTCTGCATGGGCTTGAATGGAAAAAAAAATAAAAAAAATCCCATCGAGTTGGGTAAACGCTGCCAGGCTGCCCTGGCCAGGCATTGCCAGCCGCCTGCCCCGGCCCCTCTCCCCAGGGCAGGGGACCTGCCCCAGCCCCAGCCCTGCTCTACAGTCACCCTGCCAACACAGAGCCTGCAGAAAAAATAATAAATTCAGTCCAAATGTTTATACCATTGGCACTGTCGGAGTCATGTGCCTAGTAAAGCCGAAGAGTGCATGAATATTTTCTTGTAGCTGCCATCTAAACTGCCAGAAATGGTGGCTGTGCACAGCATCCCGGCGGGAGGAGGCTGGAGGGGCTGAGACCTGCTTGGACGGACAGATGGATGGATGCACACAGGGGCTTGGTCCAGGTTCAGAGACTGGACTGAGAGCTTTGTGCTCGGGAAACACACATACACAGTTTCCACTTCTCATCCCCATCAGACACAGCGGGCTCCCTACGTGCAAGGCACTGAACTCCAGCGAGCGCCGTGTGCGCAGCCCCAGCTCCCATGGGTGTCTGCAACGTGTCCCGGTTGCTACAGACCTGTGTGCTGAGATGCTTAAAAAAAAAAAAAAAAAACAACCATCCCAAGCACAGCCCAAGCCTGCTGCCTGAGAGCGTCGCAGCGCGACGGTTACAACAAGATTACTCATTTCTCCAGTGAGTAAGACTGAAAGAGGAGCCCCGCGGGTGCAGCCGATAAGGAGCAGCTCCCTAATCTCCAGCCCCAGCAGCCACAAGGGCATGGGTGATAACTCACACCAGTCCCAGGGCTGCAGCGGTGGGGGTGGTGCTGCTGCCGGTTTGAGTGTTTGCAGAGTTGCCCTCGAAAAACCATCTGCAGTGTCCCCCCCCAGCCCGCCACCCCCTCACCCTCCCCAGGAGCCCGCGGGAAGCACAGGGCACGCACCCCGGCTAGCTCAGCTCGCTGTGTACTCCATGTGCTCCCGGGGGCATAACCATGGGGAAAGGTGGCTACAGTACATCATTTTTCATCTGACAAATTGTCCTGTTTAGGATTATCCAAAGTTTAGAAACTGGAGGTAGGACAGGTCCCAGCCAAGGTCTGTCCTCAGCTGGCCGGGAGGCTGGATGATGCTGGGAGCTGAGCAAAGCTTGGCGCTCCCCTGATTCAGACCTGGGCTGGGATTTTGGCTCAGATACCTGTTTTTATCAGCCCCCTTGGAGAGCTGCCAGACGGGCTGGCTGGGTCGGACCCGTGCCCATTCATGCCCTTCTCCCCTGGCAGCACCCAGCGCCGCTGCACCACCAGCTCACCTGCCCTGCATCACCTGCCCCCAGCTCACGGGGATAAAATCCATCACCCCCTCACCGGCCCCCATGAGCCAAACTGCACATGATAAGCTCTGCTCCAAAGCATATTTTTGTCAGAGTGCAGCAAGATAAAAATCCTAAAATAGCTCAGCGTCACATTCACCAGGGTCTGTGCTGCTGCACTTCCCACACACTGCCATCCCCTGTCCTCCCTCCCCGGTTTTGGGCCTGAACACCCCTGGGGGAAGGCTGGGTTCCCAAAAACCGAAGCAGGACATGTGAAGAGCTGCTCTTGTCCCCAAGCATCCCAGCACCGAGCACGATGTGCACCACCAGCGCAGCGGGGCAAGGCACTGACTCCACTCTTGGGGTGCTCCAGCTCCACATCACCCATCCCCGCCGTGCTGCGGGATCACTCTGTGCTCTCGGCCATCCCTCCTTTGGCTTGGGCTGAACGGCGCTTGGCCAAGTCCCCAGCAAGGGAACAAAAGCGGAGAGCCCCAGCGAGGGCCAGGGAGCTGGGGGAGGGCGCAGCTCCCTGCATGGTTCCTCTCCAACGCTGGAAACCAACGGGGCATAAACACCAACCATGGGGAGGATGGAGGGAGCTGGTGCCAGCATCATCTCCTGGAAAGGCTGGTTCCAGCTCCAGCTCCAGTTCCGACTCCCCCCTTGCAGGGTGATCCCACTTCTTTAACCCCTCCGGCGCCAGCTGTCCAGAGCAGTGCCTGGCCTGGGTCCCTGGGCTCTTGGCGGTGCAGCCAAGTGAGTGTCATGAAAGGCTTTAGCCTTTCACAGATTTTAGGCACACACTCCAGCTCTCCCTAATTTTGTGTTTAGTTTTGTGCAGCTATTAGCATGCTGTATTTAAAGGCGCAGTTTCAATTCATATCTATCTTGATCTTTTTTTCTTTTAAAACGGAAAACAAGATTAAAAATAGTCATCAAAGAAAACAAACATCGTAATACCCACACAGACTTTTCTAACAATTTAAAAAACGTCCATGAGAGCAACTGCTTTTAAGCAGTGAAGAACTGCAGTGGAGAATTTGCTGCGCAGACATGGCACTAGGGAGATGAAGCATTTTATACAGAGAGGACAATGTAGCCCACGTGCTACTGTGCTGCAAACCGGAGCTCTTTCACTGTGACCTACTCACACATGGCTGGGGGCAGCCAGCCCAGTGTAGGCACACTGGGGTTACTGGGAAAGTCCTGCTGGCATCACCTGGCCATGCCGAGGAAAGCCGTGCCATTTGCTCTGCCCTGCAGTTACACACAGGCACATCGCAGGGCTCAGGAGGTGACTACAAACCTCCCTGGCTCGGTGTCACCCTCAGTCCCAGCCGCTCACGGTTCGGCTCCGAGGACAGGCTGTTGTGGCACACCACGCTGATTCTTTTATTCACAACACTAATTCTTTTATTCATGAGATGACTGCTAAAAGCAGCTGAGCTCACTGCAATTAGCTCATGGCCCTGGAATGAGCCTTTTTGCTCCCACTGCGTAGCACAGAGGGTGGCGGGGGCTTTGCCCAGCCCTCCCCATGGGGACACACGTGCCCTCCTGTCCCACACCCCATGGGCTCCCACGAGATGGGGTGGCGGCGAGGCACAGCCATGGCGTGCCACCGGGAACCTGTCAGCCCGGTGGCTCGTCCCCTGCCACACGTGGCCAGTGTCACTGATGGCCAAGTGCCTCTGCCCACCATGGGAGCCGTGAGCCCGCAGGGATGCCACGTGCGCTGGCAGGATCTGGGGATGTGAGCTGGTGCTGAGCCAAGGAGCCGGCAGAGCCCACACTGACTTGAGCTTACCTCTCTTAGGCTGGCTGGGGCTTTTGGGAGGCTGTTTAGGTTTGTCGAGGGTTTTCCCCAGCCACACTGGCCTCGCTCACCTCCCTTGGTGACACACCAGCAAAGCCCTGGGGACCTGGGCATCTCCAGGCAGGAGCAACACAGGAGAGAAGCCCTGTGCACAGGAATCATCACAAGTGACCCTGTGTGATGTGCTGCTTGGAAAAAGCGAGTTTCCCCCCCAGGTTGTGCCCGGTGCCATGGGAAGGGGCTTTTCTGCTATGCGCGCAGTTGACCGCAGGGCTGCAGAACCCATGGGGCTCTCTGGTCCATGGGGACCCAAATCCCCTCCTCACCCCCCGCCGCCCCAGGCAGGGAAAGGGACAGCCGAGACAACGCTGCCAAGGGAAAGGGAGGGATTCCCCCTGCTTCCCAGGCAGTGACCAGCACGACCAGTCATGGGCCCCAAAAAGCTCATGTTAATACAGCCTTGCATCCTTCCCACCCCTTCTGCCACGCTGATATCCCCAAAATACAGGTCTGTCTGCGGGTCCAGCCCAGTGCATCCCCATCGCTGGTGCCCCGGCTGGGGAGCAGCCGCCTAAGTGCCAGCACAGG
>NW_010130250.1:24749-80724 GCF_000699245.1 Pterocles gutturalis
CCCAGTTTAACCAGCCCTCTGCATGCCAGAGCTCAGCTGCCCACCTGGGCTCCTGCACAGTGTGGGGACACAGGGCTGCTGAGCCTGGGGGAGAACGTGGCTCAGGGTCAAACCACCCTGGAGAGCTGCAATCTGTCCAGAAAAGAGATGAGCAGAGTCCAGGCAGCGCTGCTCCCTCACACAGCCCTGCTCCGGGAGCACACAGCACGGGTTTGGCCGCGCTCCCCCCAGGAACAGCATCAGCGCCGTCCCGCAGCCCATGCGGGAAAGGCTCTGCTTTGTCCCCTCGCCACCCCTCGATGCTATGTAAATACTGACGAGATTTTCTTAGCAGCCGTGAAACGCACATCTGCTCATGCAAAGCTGTGGCCGGTGCCCCGGGGGGCTGGTGCAGGAAGCTCACGGCCGCGCACGGGTGGCTTTTCTGCTGCAGCCAGGCTGCCAGCTTGAACTTTTGGCCTGCAAGTGCTTTATGCATCCAAAATAGCCACAGCTGCTCCCCTCCTTGCCTGGAGAGCCTGGCCTGAGCCACAGCCTGCCCTGGCCCCAGGTCGGCCGCAGGGAAGCATCTCTGTCCCGCAGACTGCTGCAGCATGCCTGTCCCCAGCACGCTCACAGAGATAAGACCAGAGGATGACTAGTTCATGCTGTCATCGAGACAAAATAAAGCCTGGCTGCTTCCAATGCCATTTTTTTTCTTAATTGTACTATTTCCATGCGCCTGTGTGCGCCGGCCACCCCACTCTTGCCAGGAAAGCAGAGCGCTGATCATTGTCAGATGGTTCAAACAGAGGTTTCTGTTTTGTTTTGTTTTGTTTTTACAAGGATCCAAGATGATAGGGGGAGGGAAAGAACTTTTGTCCTCTGCTTAAAATAATTCAACTGTCTACGCCAGGCTCAAGCAGACATTTGCATAACAAATAAGCTTCTCCCTGCTCTTCAGCCCCAGGTGACCCCTGTGGCTCCTGCAGGAGGAGGCTCCGGCTCCATCTCCATGGCTCCATCTCCATCATCTCCGTCTCCATCATCTTCATCTCTATCTCTTCTCCATCTCCATCTCCATCTCATCTCCATCTCCACCTCCATCTCATCTCCATCCTCATCTCCATCTCCATCTCCACCTCCACCTCCATCTCATCTCCATCTCCATGTCTCCATCTCCATCATCTCCATCTCCATCTCCATCTCCATCTCCATCTCCATCGTGTCCATCTCCATCATGTCCATCTCAATCTCCCATCCCAGCCCCAGGCCTGGGTTGCCTCTGGGGAGGGGAGGACATGTGGAAGGTTATAAGTTTTTGGCACTTTTGTCAATCAAGGCTTTGTAAATCGCCTCTGGAACATTTCAGCAATAAAACATCTGCTTGGAGACCAACAAATAATTCCAAGCATCTTTTAGTTTGCTGCAAAAATGCTACAAAATAAGCTGATTAGCGAAGTTTTCTCCCCAAGCCAAAGCCTGCTGACAGCAGGACCAAACACCGACTTTCCTGTCACAAGCAGAAGTGGCCTCTCTGTGCCAGGCGTTCTCCGCACGGCGATGCACAAGCACCAGCCACAGGCCTAAGAGACTCTTCAGGTGTGGAAAAACCAAGCAAAGCTCCTAGAACTGTCACAGGCTTTTTTTTTTTTTCCCCTGAGACAGATTAACACCTTTGCTAGTTCAGCTGTATGAATTATTCCAATATTTCTGCTATTGCTATTTAAACAGATTTCATTGGAGAGCACTTCCAGAAAGCACCTGCTGCGATGGCCAAGGTCAGGATTTTCAGCCCAGCAAGCAGATAAAGCTGCTGCAAGAGCCCATTGCCAGAGCTGTGTTTTGCAGAGCTGTATCACCTCAAGCCCTCTGTGGAGGAACTGGAGGAATTTTCCAGTTCCTATCCTCCTCCTGGGAGGAAGAAAGTAGGGGAGTGAAGCTTACATACCGTCATGTAGCTCTGCGAGGCAGCTGGAGAGTTTTCATGAGAAACTGGGTAGCAGCAAATGCAATCAGAGTCCAAATGCCCCATCGATTCTATCAGGATATTGTATTCTGGTGAAGAGAGGTGGGGGAGAAGGGAAGTCCCAGCAATACTGAAACATCCTTTTTAGACAATGAAAAAATGTTGCAGTTATTCATTTTGAAATGAGTTTCTGTAGGGGTTAGATGTTTTTGGCATGACATCACATTATGGGTACACAATTAAAAAATGAATCCATAATCAGTCAGAAACAATCATTCCTCTACCTCCCACTTTCTTTTAGAGCAAACTCTGAAATCAGGCATTTTTATGTAACAAGAATTACAGACCAAACCTCCAGAAACCTTTGCAACATTGAACATCCATCCTTTGCACCAGGTCCTGCTCCTTTCTTGCCAGTCCCCTGAGATCAGTGGGTTACTCTGGAAATACTCCCCATAGCTCCAGGCAGGATGGCACACATCCCTTCTCCAGCCTGTCGCATCCCAGTGGGGGGAGATGCTCCCCACAACCACCCAGTGCTGCCAGGGGCATGTCTGAGGGCTGAGCCTGCCGAACAGCATGGGAAGATGGCTCTGCCCTGGAGACTGGACAGTAAATGCTTAATATAAGATTTGAGATTCAACAGACCTGGGCTTATTTTTCCATAGCAAACTTGACCACAAAGCCATCCTCCTTTATGTGCAAACCCCCCGATCCCGCCAGCACCTCTGCTGGGCACTGTCAGCAGACACCAACACACATCATTAATGCCCGGGCTGGCTGCCTGCATGCCCCCAGCAGGGTAGGACAGGCCCCCCTGAGCTCACCGTGGCTCACAATCCAACCTGCCAGGCTGCTCTGGGTTTCGTTCAATTCGATCAAAGCCTCGGAGATGCCATATGGCTCCCAGGGATGTTTGGCTCTGGGCGGGGGTTTGGTTTGCAGCAGGGTGGTTATGGCTGGCAGAGGCAGGGGAGCAGCTCCCACCCTCGCTCCTGAGCGCCTGGGGTGACAAATGGCTCTGATGGCACCAGGGCCTCCCCAGGCCACGCCAGTGCCCAAAGCATGGGGAAATGTGGGAGGAAAGCACTGCTCTGGAGCTGCAAGGGGATGCTGTGACAGTGTCTGAGCAGGCACTTGGAGGTTTGGGTTTCGCTCCAGAGCTGAACAAAACTAAGCACTGAAAAATGTGAGAAGGGCAGCAGCACAGAACTGCCCACCTGCACCCATTCCCACGCTGGACAGTGCAAATGGAAATCCTTGTGGGGCTGAAAAACGTTCCTTAAAACAGCTCAGAGAGGAGCGAGGGGGATGCTGCGCTGCAGATCCCACCGGGGAGCAGCTCTGTCGACACAAGCACTGGCAGCCAGTCTGGCACGCGGGTCCTCCCGTCCCCAGGGCAGGTGCCCGGGCAAGCACCCCAGCCTGGCCGTTGGCGAGTCACACCTGGCTTCCCCCCAGCACTTCTTCATTTTTGCGGTCTATTGAAATAATGGCTTCGAAAGGACGCCAGCTCAGGGTGATTTATTTTCCTTGCCAGCCAGCCCTCCCCTCCGTGGCGGTAGGGAAGGACTCTGATTTCAGACAGACCCATGATACCGAGCTGCGATTACAGCAGAGGTATGCCACGAGGAAAACACAACGGTGGGAACGGCAGTTACAGTTACCTACTGGATTTTGCTTCTGCTTCAAGACACAAGACTGAGAAGGCAAAGACTATAAAAAAACCAGTATACGGAGTGTTCATGGCAACGCAGGTCACAGGCAGCATTTTTCTACAGCACATAAATTAGGACCCTCTGGGCCATTTTAAAAATAATTTAAGAGTTTAAATATCACTTGGAAAATGCATACCTGTTCCTCAGTGCTGCTGTCCCGGGACTGGTGTGTCCCTGTGTCATGGGGCAGGGAAGGCTCTGCCCGGGCTTTGGGAGCACCCTTCCTGGGCTGGAGCTGGGGACACACAGGAGCCGGCACCCTTCTGCTGTCTGCCCGGAGCACACCACTCCAGGTGCTGCCTTTGCTGCCAGCTCTGCTGCTGCATGGGCCCCCGGGATGGAGAGGGCAGTAAAAGTTTGCCCTCGAGTTAAAAGACCCTCCAGCTTCCCTCTCTCTCTACCATTTCTCCCTGCCCTCCTTCTCCCCGGTGTTTTACCGAAGCTCATTTGCAAGAACCAGTCTCCTCCCGGCTCAACGAGACTTCTTGTCTTGGGGCACCACCTCAAAACAGTGTGCTGAGAACTGGGGAAACTGAGGCAGGTACAACGACCAGGAAAATGCCACAGGCTATTTTCATATTCTCCGTGAGGGACAGTGGGGACCACTGTGCCCTGGACCTTTGGTTTGATGGGGTATTTCCCACATCAGTTCCCTGTCCTCTTCACCGCCTCCTCCGTGACAACCCAGTGACATTTGGTAACAAATCCTGCAACACCAGTCTATGCTGCACCACAGGTACCAGTAGCCATTTAAACGGTCAATGGTTAAAAAAGAAAAAAAAAAAACCCCAACAACAAAAGACCAACAAATAGTTGACTTTGTTCCCAGGCAAATACAAAGAACGGTTTTAGATCGTCACTGCTGTCCCTTTGTTTACTGAATGCAGTAACAGAAAAGGCAAGGAAAGAAAAAAAATTATCCCCTGATAGCAACAACTTATTGTGGATGAAGCAGGCTGGGGCATGCCCAAGAAAAGGAGGGTCAGGCTCTGTACGTATCTGCTAGTGACGGGAAATAAATGTGCCCAAAAGCACTTAAAAAAAAATATAAAAAGGACCAGACCCAACTGCAGCAGTTAGAAGTGATATATTCTTGGCACCGAAACAAAAAGCAAATTCATAGCAGGTTTGGAGCTGATCTTACTGGCTTACATGGGATTTTATACTTAGGTAATTCTATTGTTGTCTGGAGCTACCTGATTTATGCCTGAATAAGGTCCTGATCCTGCAAACATTTACTTATGTACTTTAGTTTTACCTTTGCCCCTAGACACACAATTAATTTCACTGCAGCAAAGATTAGTGCTCGTCTGCAGAGCTGGGCCTTTGAAAGAAGAAAACCGGTGCTGTAACGCCTGAAACGGAGAGGAAATCTTGCAGTGAGAGGTGAACTCCCCAAGGCTGCGGTCATCCCGTGCCCCAGGCATGCACACCCAAAGGCCAAGGATTGCTTTTGGCAAGAGGTGAACTCCCCAATGGTGCGGTCATCCCGTGCCCCAGGCACGCACACCCAAAGGCCAAGGATTGCTTTTGTAGCTCTCTCTAACCCACCAGCTTTAGGAAGCAGTGGGGAACAGCCTCAGCACGAGCCTGCAGCTGCCTCCAGCTCTCAGTCGGTCACTGCAACAAGTCAAACGTGAGCCAGCGGTGGAACACCACCTTCATTCTGATGACACCCTCTCCCCCGGCAGACCATCCAAACGAGCGGCTAAACACAGCAGAAACCCCTTGGCTGGTTGTTTCTGTTCAAGAAAGTGGCTTTTAGCATTAAAAACACCGCGTGTGCTCTGTACCCACCCCATCGGGCGAGGTAAAAGAGAGGGGTTCATCCGTCAAGCACCGCCCTTTGACAATTAAACCTCTGGGCTGCTTCAAGGAGAGCATGAGAATAAAAATCTGTTGGAGGTGAGAGGAGGAGGTCCAGGAGTGTGCTCACACATGAGCAGGGAGGACCGCAGCTCCAGCCGTCCCACCAGCGAGATGCCCCGCTGGCTGTGTGTCCAGCAGCGTCATCGCTCACGTGCCCATCACATGCAGCTAAAACCAGAAAATGAAATAAAAAGGGGCTGTGAGCCCGGGAGCAGCTGCTTCCCTCACTGCTGCTGCCAACCCTTTCAAGAGCACGGCTATTCCTCGGCGCAGGGGGGATTAATTTGCTTCACAATGGAGCCAGGGGGCAGTTGGGTGTCTGCCACGGTGGGTGCAGAGCTGCTGCATGGGGAGCCCCCGGGAGCACGTGGAGCCAGCCCTGGGGTGCTGGGGGAGGCACAGCCGCGTCCCCCAGGGCTGGCGTGCACCCTGGAGCACTGGAGCTCACAGTACAGCAAACTCCAGGATTCTGCCGTGACCGCACAGCGTGGTTGTGCTGAGTTTTTGCAGCATGCTCCATGAGGTTGCAGGATGGGGCTGGAGACCGCTCCCCAGAGCACTGGTGCAGAGCAACTCCTCTGAATGTGGCTTTGCCTAAACTGCAGCAGCCTGGAGAACTGCACATTGCCTCGCTAGGAAGATTTAATTATACATCAAATTAGAAGGAGGAAGTGTTAGTTAAAATTTCATACTTCTGGAAGGCAGCCGGTTTGTTAGCCTGCCTTTAATGAGGCACTAACCTCACTGTAATGCTTTTATTAATGCTCATTGCTTTTTGAGTGCCAACTGCTTGGCTCCTCTCCGACAGGCCGGCTGGTCCACAAAGCGAATGGTTTAGGGGTCCTTTGATGCAAAATGCGAGCATGTCTACACCACAGCCAGGACAAACGACAGTTGGTGAGATGAGACAGCCCAAAAATTCACCAGATGGTGCCCAGAGCAGGCGACGCAGCGCGAGACTGAGGGCAGTGCAGGCAGGAGGGGATGCAGGAGGGAACAAGTGAAGGGAGAAGAGCAGACGTTGGTTCCACCGATGCCACTGACACCATTCCTGGTGACTGCAAAGGGTCAGGCCGTGGGCCAGGACAATGAGCAATGACAGGACATCAAGACGTAATGTGCTGGAGATTTTAGGACAAGGGAAGACATCGGATGGTACAGGATTGCAGGAGGCAGGTCTCCGGTGGCTGAGCACTGCCACCTGCCCCCACCTACTACTGCTGCAGATATCTCACATACTTTGAGGCCACAGCTGCATCCCGCCCGGATCTCACCATAGACCCTCTTTGGTCAAACATGAGTCCTTAATCCAGCCAACTTCCAAACTCCTGAGGCACCCAGCCTCCGCCCCAGTGTGACTATTGGGGGATAAATTGTGTTTTCCAGGTGCCCCTGACACCGCCTTTGAGCTGATCTGCCTGAAGGAGGTGCAGGAGAGGTTGAAGTCCCTTCTCTGGTCCCTCTGCACTGCCCATGCCATTGCCCAGGACCCTGTGGTGCCACAGAGGGGAGGAAAGGACTTTCCCCCCAGCCCACCTGTGGGGGTGGTGCCCAGGCATCTGAGCACACTTTTTGGATGCGGTTGTGGACAGAAGGACAAGGATTACCCCAGCAGCTGCTGGAGGGGGGGACAGGACACACTCCCCCATGCCTCCTGGGAGCCGAGGTGAGCATGTGCCGTATGTTTCTCCTCCTGTTCCTCGAAACACTCTGAATAGAGGGATTAAAATTACCCACTGCAGCCTGACACAACAGAGCCAAGGCGCCAGCGCCGGCTGATATTCCAGCACAGCACAGAGCAGGTGGGCTGCCGCATCCACGGTGAGCAGGGATGGGAGCAGCTCGTTGGGGACCCTCGCCTGCCTCAGGGCCACTCCTCCAGGAGATACCACTCAACAGGAGCCTTGGCATCAAAGGCAGCTTTGCCCCAGCCCTGCTTCGGGCTGGCCGAGGGCCACCACAATTTCCCAGCAGCGTGTACCAACCTGCAATGAGGCGCTTTCTCCTTCCAAGCACAGAAGGTAGATCCCACCCAGGGTACACCAAGGTTTTTCTCTGCACGTGAGGTGGGCAAAGCAGCAAAGAGCTGCACTGGTGCTGCCTCAGCATGGCCCCACCAGAAAGCCCTCCTCACCGCACAGAGGGCACCCTGGCACCCAGGACCGTGCTGCATGTGACCCTGTGCCAGCCTCTGCTCCCTTTTCTGCCCATGCCCAGTTCCTCCCAGTCAGGTGTTGTTTGCTCTCCCATCACAGCTCTTGTTCGTAGAGAAGCTGACTACAAAAGCTGAGCGGTCGTTGCTATTTATTCTCAGCCCTGGCTCGGCTTTGTTGAGATGACCAGGTGAGTAGGCAGGCGGTTGGTTCTTCCACTTATTTTCTGGTGGATGAGGACATCAAATATTTGCTTTCAGGAATATTTGCAGCAGCTCCACTGCAATTAACAACATCAACCGAAATGCTCAAAAAGGGTGGGGGAGTGCTCCTGTGCCTTGGCTCTCTCCTGAGCTTTGCTACGATGACCCAGAAACTCTCAGACTTTGTTCCTTGCCCTTGAGTGTATCTGATGGGCAACACAGTAAAATATATGATGGGCTTCCCTTTGGTTTCACTGCAAGATGGCCACAGGAGTGGATCTGAGACCTCCTGGTTCCTATTCCATACCAGACAACTTTGCAACTCTTAAGGAACAGCTTTCGGTAACACTAGCACAAACACAGAGCAGCTAATGGACTCACCTTAAGCCAAGACTATTGCAGCAGAACACAATCTAGACCTTGCATTTCAGGAACAGCAAAACTACCTGAGGTTCTGTGCTAGTTACAGATTACTTGTCTCCTCTATCATTCCAATTCACACTGCAAGACACCACCCAATGAACCAACTTGGGGAAAGTATCTTGTCTCTGATGCGGGGAAGCTCCAGCTGTATGGATGCTGCATGCAGGATGAATTCAGGGAAGGGCTTCACTTCACACCAGGAAGGCTGAGCTGAGACCTTCTCTGGATGAGCTACACAGCCTGGTGAGTAGCTGGTATCAGTAACAGCGTCACTGAGTGATGTGTCCTCATGTGAGACCTCCAGAATCACCTCTCCTGAATGACTGACAACAGGCCACCATTTAGGGGTGGATTTTCAACTCAGTGCCATCGGTCACTAATAGGATCCGACCCACACAGCATGCAGGGTATGACTCAGTGCTAAGTGCCTTTTTTCTACATTTTTCCTAAGCAGAGAGCGTGCTTTCAGCTTCATGTACTCTGCAGTTTCTCTCTTTTCCTCCCCCCCTCCTTGTAAAGACTTTGCTATGTCAGAATCTGTCAAACAACTCCTCATGCCATGTTTTTACAAGAATCCTACTTGCTGGCCGGTGCCAAGCACCCTTTTAAACAGTACTCAGTGAAGTATTGCATTGCCTGTGCTCTGCTCTCGCATGCCATATTTAGACAAAAGCTAGGGAATTCCCTGCCCTACATGACAGCTTGAATGAGCGCATTCTTTTCCCACCTGAACTAAAAATGTATGTGTTCACATCAGCCAGGCCTTCTACCGAGTTCTGTTTTTGATTCCACACTTTGATTTATCTACCTAGAAATAAGAAGGGAAAAACAAAAAAAAAAAAAAAATAAAAGGAAAAGGAAACTAAACAAGTGACTGTGACCACAGACACATGCTCAGTCCTGCTGGGTGTATTCCCAAAGAAACCAAAACCCAGGCAGCAGTGGCAACAAAACACCCAAACCCTGCACTGACACAGACCCGAAGACACAGCTAACAGCAGCCAGATTGCAGCCAAAGGCAGCTTTCAGTGCTTTGGCCCAGGGCAAACCAACAGCAAGGCCATGGCCCAACACTAGTGAAGATCATCAAGGGGGTTTCTGGCAATGCACGAGGATGTTGTCAGCCACCTGAGTCATTGGGACATTGGATTTCCCTGGAGTGAAGGAGAACATCCCTGTCAGCAGACATGTGGAGCAGCCCGAACACGGAGCTCTGTGACCACGGCACGTATTGCCCTGCACGTTCGCTCAGTCCAACTGGCAAAAGCCAGAGTGCAAGGGCTCTGTCCTGACGCTGCAGAAGTCAATGGGGCTGCAGATCTTTCTGGAGCGGCTATTGAAACGCCACATTCCAGAGCGCTATGCTAATCGCTTTTAGCCAGCCCTCCAACATCACTCCATAGCTAATGTTTAAATTCTTTGCCATACTTTTGTCCACAGCGCGTGGGCCCCCCAGATTTTCTGACATGTGGTTCTTCCACTCGCTGCCAAGTCTGCTGGGAGAGGATGTCAGCCTCACAGGACCAAAACAGATGCCTTCCATGCACTAACTCTGTTGGAAAAGCTTCAGATAAAGGCCAGTCTTCCCTCCTCCTCTGCCTCACAAGCACTAAAAAATATTCATTATATATGCTCCAAGAACACACTTAGGAGAAAATCTGAATTCTGCAACTGAGAGTCAGAGCACTGTGGAGTACAGTGTACACAGCCTGAAACACAGGATGAAACACTCTGAAAAAGATGGCAGAGTTTGCACTAGATTTTTGTTTTCATGTACATACATAGATAGATATAAAATCCACTACACTCATCTCAATAGTATCTGTGCTGCTGGTAGTGACAATGGGGACCCTACTGCAGACAGCATGCAGACAGGCACCCGCCTTTTAACTGCTGTCATTTAGCTCTGTTCAGCGTTGCCTGAGCTGACACAATAACTGAGACGTCACTCAACCCTTGACTAGCCTAGCGCTCCTGGTGCTATTGCCACTGCTGGGAGCATTCTGGGAGGAAAGAAATGATGTGGACAGAGCTGTAGTGTTATAAAATGCACCCTTAGGATCATCTGTTTGAAAGCACTCCACTCCCATTTAGGAACCTAAGAGAAGTTGGCAGGGTTTCAGAAGTGCTCAGCATCTATCAGCTCCTACTGAGAACATGCTGAGCTCTTCTTAAAATTGTTAGAGAAAAACAATTCAAAGATAAGAGCCAGCTTGTGGCTTACAATTAACATCATTGTATGGGTCTTTGGAGCAGTTTGGCAAGAGCAAGAATAGCTGCTTTCACAGAAGATATTGGCTATGAATTCCCATCTCAAAGCATGGGGCCAGGTCAATAAGCAGTCAGCCCCACGGGCTGCCTCCTGTAAGAGCTGTGCACCCCGAGGAGAACGTTCCACTTTGTGTCAGAATGATGCCTTTTATACACTTAGTAAGTGGGAGTCTGCACCTGATGGTGCTAGGAGTAATCACATCAGCACCTCACAGCTCAGAACATAACCCACTGCGCTGCCGTCAGGGCAACTGTGAAAACATCTGGAGAAATGCACTAATTTAGTCCTAACCTAGATTGGCTTTGACGTACAGTTAGTAGCAATATTAGATGTCAGTTGCTACCTTTTCTTTTTGATTCCCAAAGTGCTCTTTGTCTGTGAATGAGAAAGATGTCTTCTCCCAGCAGTGGCAGCAACAATAGTCTTCCTCATGCAGCCATGGCAGGGTTAACACCAATGGGCACCTTCAAGAGACAGAAAGATTTGTCAAGTCTCTCCAAACAGTTCCAGAGGCACCAATCCAGCAAAGAAATTAAACACTGCAGCAGTCCCGCTCCCTGTCCTGGAACCGCTGTTCTATGTAAAGGAAAGGCTGGGAATGCAAACCTTCCTACTGCTGGCTACAGCTCCTCCAACGCTGAACCAGCTGGAACTTGGTACCACACCAGAAAAACCCAAATTGAGCACAACAACTTGTGTCAGGCTTCAGCTCACCCAGAGACACACTATGATTCTTAAAGGGGACTAAGAACAAATTCTTCTCATCAAGAGAAGTGTCCCTCATCTTACCCTGAGATTCCAGGTAGGACTATATTGCCTATCCTTACTTCCCAAGTATTTCAAGAGTTACAATGTCTGCTTACCCCTCAGCTTGCTATTTTGGTAGGTTTAACTGCATAGAAAAACTCTGGAGACTCTTCTGGGGAGTGTAGGAGCTTGAAGGATCTGATGAGTCTTGCTACCAGTAGGTCCCTTGACTCACCTTGGTATGGGAGGTGAATCTGTCATTTAATCTCCTTCAGTATTTTCCCAGGTGAGGGTGCTACACCTCAGTCAGAACTGCCATGGGACACTACCACTCATAATATTAGGACAACACAACTTTGTTTTCTCTTTTAGCTAAGGAGAAGTTTTGTGTTTCCTCAGTAATGGGTCAAAATCCTATTTGTTGAAGGCGGGGGGGGAATGTATGGATTCCAGAGGAGCTGCTGTCCCTAGACCAACTCATGAACTCAGGAGAGAGATTGAACATTGTGCAGTCAAGGATCGCAAGACCTTATAAACTCAGTCCATGTTGATTTACTTCCCTACATCTAGAAATGAACGCAGAACAACAGAAAAATGCCTAACTCTGTTTTCCATTCTGACTAAAACAAGTCCAAAACATGCATTAATTTAGATGGTCACTCCTCAAATACAACAATTCATTATGATTCATTACTCCCAAGTATTGTAACTCATTTTCTACAGCTAATTAATCTTGTAGGCAACAATTCACCCAACAGATACTGGCCTGACAGGGGAACAGTCTATTCCCAGGAGGAAGGCAGCAATCTCTGCCTTCTTCTCTATGAGAGTGTAACTGCTTGCCATGGTTTGGTCAAGGAGCACTGCTGTCCTTTCTCTCTTGAATTTGCTGTTTACAGAACAGGGACAGCCTGAGAAGATTAATTTAGCCAAGAAAGGGAGAATTCTCCATACCAGTGAGCAACATGTGCCCAGTTCAAACCCAGTCTCTTCAGGGAGCAGAGAAGAGCTGGTTGATCATTGCCACAGCCACTGAAGGTTAACAAACACTCATCCTTCTCACTGATGAGCTGAGCTCATCTAGGCAGGAAAGAGGGGGATAAGAAGAAAGATGAAGACACTAATGCTCATCCTGGAGCCATGAGAGAGGAATGGTGCCTGCTGCAGCTCCTGGATGATGCCCTGTCCCAGGGAAGCCGGTGGCTCACACGACTGTGTGACTGTGTGACTGCTTTCTCTTGGTCCCTTTTATCCCCTGATCAGGTTTACACATCCTCTCAACTTCTCATGTATATTTGGACCGAAGAAAAACACCAGTAAAAACACCAAGGGGGCTTTCAAGACAATTGTTTTGTTATATTAAACCAGCTTCAATGCTAAACTCAGCTTCTGTGAAATAACTCATTAGACAGGACTCTTCAAACCTGAAATACTGATTAAGTGTCATTGTCACTGTCAGACAATTACTGTTTTCACAGGTCAACAGCAGCAGGAAAGAGAATTTTAACAAAATGTTGCCTGACCTCAGGGATTTACAGGCAGCCCCCTCTGCATCAGGCACATCAGTGTAATATGAAGGCATTTCTTCTTCACTGCAAAAGTCATATTCTTCATAAAGTGCCAGCGCTGAGACCTGAGCACTGCTGCTGGTGTTGAAACTCTAAATGCCATTTCACTGGCACGCACTCGCTCCGCTCCCACAGATGCTTCCCAGGAGACTCTGTACAAGAGCCGCAGCCTGAGTGTCACCCGGTGAAACCCAAGAGCTGCATCCATTTTTAGAACCAGCCTGCCTGAAGATATGTTGCATTATCTGAGCAACACGTAAGGGAACAAAATGAACTGCAGCTCCCCCTGCCACTTATTTACCTTCTGTTTAAACAGTGTCTCTCCAGCCCGCTCTGTTCTCCTCCCGTGCACCCACTTACTCGGCACCTCTCGCAGGGCTGCCCGGGCTATTTTTAAAAACATGCTGCTGGCTTTTATCTTAAGCTGCCTGTCTTTTTTCTTTTTTATTTTTTTTTTTAAGCTCCTGTACTCTTTAAACTTATTTAAAACATGCTGGCAGATAAAAGTAGCGTGGGGAGATATAGCAAATGCATCACGGTTGGCACTGCAAGTTCAGAAAACAAGAGATAAAAACCAAACAGGTTGAAAATGAATACCTAAACTCAAAATTAGAGCCAAACAGCAGCAGTCCTCACTCAGGGGAGTATCTCTCATGTACTCAAAAGAGTGTTCATTTGAATCAAGAGTTTAGGACTTGTTCTCATCCAGCTGCTGGCAGCAAACACGCGTGGGTGCTCACCGCGGGGAAGAACAGCTGTGAGGAGCCCTGCAAATGGACAAATGGATGTGGTCCCCCAGCCGTGAGCCGTTTTGAAATTGTCTAGGGTTTGCCAGGCAGTGAACGGCTCTGCTGGTTCCAGTCCTGAGCCAGTGTTAGCAGCGCTGCAGTCAGTGGACTTGCACAGTCACACTGGTGGAGGAAGTATCGGTAGGAGAGCCTCCAGCACTGTTCTCAGCTGCAGGAAGGCAGGAGGGTGCCATAAACCTGTGGCTTCAAAATTCACTGTCCCCACCCACATCTGCAGTTGTGATCACAAACCAGGATGCACTTAGCACCCTTGAAAAGGGAGGCTGGAAGCTAAAACCCTCAGCAAGTCTCAGCATCATACTGGCATGCTACTACATGCTGTAAACAGGGATGATGGGTTGGCCATGCTGGTGCATCACCTAACAACAGGAGAAACCACCTCCAAATGTTGGTAGCTTGGAGGTTTTCTAGCCCATGCCTTAGATCTAGATTTTTTCTCAACTAATATTCAGGTGCCAGGTTCTGACACTGCTGCAGAGCTGTCCTGAGCATCTCGCAGATGTTCCTATAGGGACCGAGCACATGTAGCTGTCTCTGTTGCACTGTGTGTGTCTCAGGCTGAGCTCGGCTCCGTTTCAGATTCAGGACATCTCTGAGAACCGGTTGAAACGAGGACTCACTAACACTTCCATCAGATGCTGACGGGCGTTTTTGTGCCAGGAAAACGGATGTGTGCAACAACAGCAAAAGTGCCTGGAATCATCCCAAAGCCTGAGTGAAACGAGGGAATTTTGAGTGGCACCGAACAAAAGGAGCAGTGATTTAATCTCCACAGATGGGGAGGGGGGAGCAGTGTCAGGAAAAGCAGGAGGATGAGATTAGCTAGGCAATAAAATAAAAACGAGCAAGAGGTGGAGCGAACTGTGCTGAGATAAGAGAAGGTGGATTACAGAGCTGGCAGATGGAGGGGAAGCGGGCGGCCAAACAGCGAACAAAAAAACCCCAGGTAATAAATCTGGAAAAATCATAATCAACAATATTAAATACCATTTTCAACCCATTTTCTCCAGGGAGGTATGGGTCACGGCAGATGGCAGTGAACACCCCGTGCTCTCCCCTCGGGGTGTGGTGACACTGCCTTGTGCTGCTGCGGTGGCCGTCAGCCCCGGGCCGCTGGAAATGGCCAGCAAGGTGTTTGCTTGGACTCTCAACTTGCAAGGCAGCCAGAATCCTTTCTGGCACTTGGATAAAGCAGTCCTTTTAACACCAAAAGGTGAAAGCAATTGCTTCTTTCTGGAGAGCCTGACTGACCATTTGACTCAGCCTAATTCAGGAAAGCGACACATCATCTCTTTTGCTGCTGAAAGGAGCATTTCCTAAAGCCTTGCAGGAGCGCATTAGAGCGGGTATCTCAGTTCCGGGTGATAAGGTGGCTTTTATCATGACAATTTCATTAATGTGGTTCAACTGGCGATAGATGATTGATAATAAACAGACATTTGACTGTTATTTAAGAGTCATTAAGCCCTTAACCACTGAGATTTTGGAGGATAATCTCTAAAATATCTTTGGCTATGTCATGTTAGAAAAGCCATGCTGCAGCTTTCCAGATCTGTGTGGCCCCCACATGAATCCCCCCTAATTTTCCGTTACCCCGGGCGGGTCAGTGCCTGATGGCAACACGTCTATCTCGGTTCTTCCTATTTTAGGAGGTTCCATGAAATCATTTATTTGTCATTGCATTTTGAGTCCGGGAGAGAAACAATATTATCTGGGTACTGAAAAAAAAAAAAGGGGGAAATTAATGAGTAATTACCTTGTGTGTACAAGACCTCTCTGGGGTACGGACAGCTTTTTGCTCTGCACAGGTGAAGTGCCCAAGCCAACGGGGTTTGTGTTGCAGCACTATTGCAAAGCAAAGGAACAGCAGTGATAGCTCATATGTTGCAAACATCTGTGTGGAATAATAAATACATGTTTTGAGTTGACAATTTCCCACACAAATGTAGGGCAACGTCAGATTAACCCCGTTGCTGCTGAGCTGGGTTAAATGATGCCCACTTTCAGCCTGCCCCTTCCTTATTCCCCGAATGGATACCTCTTCCCCCTCACTCCCTTTATCTGATTTAATTTCTCTCTAACCTCCAGCATGACCAGGAGAGGAGACAGCAGAAGACAGAGCGCAGGCTGGGGAGGGTGATGGGGTAGAGGGGAAAGCAGAGAGAGCTTTGCTCAGGACATCTTTGTCCAAGAGCCTACTTGAAAATCCACGTGACTCCTAGCTATTGGCATTTTATTAGGAATAAAAAACATTTCTACCATGCTGACATGGCTGCATTTAAGAGCATTTTCTTTTCTTAGGAAAGCACTGTGGTCAGCCAGTTCTTGGACAGACTGTGGGAGTTAAGTGCATGAAATTCAATACTCTATGTCGTATCAGAAGTCAGGGTCCCTTCAGATCTAAAACATAAATTTAGCAAACTGTTGCCAAAAAAGCCCCTCAAACACCCCCAAAAAACTTCCATTCAGCTTCTAGAAAACTCTTCAAGAACAAAACCTGATTGCAGAAAGTTAGCAAAGTGTCCAGAACCATTGGGACTCTACATCTGACTTAGTTTTTGCAGCACCCCCGCTCCCTGTGCGGCCCCGGTCACTCAGGGAGGCTCAGCGGCAGCATCGCCCTGACAGAGCCTGGGGCTCCCCGCTCCGCAGGCACTTGCTCCTCATTTGACCCCAGAAGCTGCTGTATTTCACATGCTGTTCCTCCCTGGCCCAGGCTGCGATGTGAGATAGCTCATCCTGCTGGAAACTATAACTAAAAACACTTGTCTCAAAACAAATCCTCTTTCTGCATGCCCGGAGGGGAGGAGCGGTCCCCAGCGAGCATAGGAAAATGGAGCTGGAATAAATAGCTGGGCTGAAAGCGACCCAGGAGGGCAGCCCAGAACGACAGCTTTGGAGGAGCTGTTTCACACAGGGAGGCAGGAGGATGTCAGCACACAGCACAAGTCAGAGAAAGTGCCCGGCGGTGACTTACAGAGCTGGGATGTGCCCAAATCCAGCCCGCGAGGCTGCGTGTGCTGTAGCTGAAATCAGCTGTGCCAGGTTCAGGCAAATGGTGGTGTCTTGTCACCAGGTGTTAAGAGGAGCTGATTTCCACCACAGGATTAGCAACAGGATATACAGCACATACTCACTGCAAAACTGTGATGATATCCAAGCTCCATCTGCACTCAGGCTGGAACTCGAAGGTATTAAGAGCTACTGTGGGAGAGCTAGCATTGCTTTCTTATTACCAGTTAAATAAGCTTTCCTACACCTTGAAAACCAATCATGTTTTCTTTAAAGATATGTGTATATATACACACAATATTTTTTTAAATGTAGATAATATATATACACATATAGGGAGAGGAAGAGTTGCACAGATTTAAAAAAACTGGAATATTTAAAATGCTGTGTTTACTCTGTTCTTTAGAGGAGCTCAACTGTTCTCTGCTCAGATGGAAATAAGGCGCACACTTCCACTCTAGGTATTTTTGGTCAGAAGGAAAAGATAAATAGATAGTGTGTTTCAAACGTCACACTTTCAGCCAGTTTTATCTAACTTTGGTCAAGAATTTAAAACTTTGCACTGGACGCTAGGACATTTCAAGCTTGAACTGTAATTCTCTTCTCCTGACAGGAATTTGCTGCTGAGCCTATCTGTGACATGGGAACCAACGAGCTAAAGCTGAAACCAAGGCTGTCAAACTCACTTCACTTACTAGTTATGAAATGGGAAAAAACAGTAAGCTTCGGTGTCACATGGAAACATGAGCGCAGCGGTGACACAGCCTTTCATACACAGCGTCAGCACTAAAAACAGTGTATAGATTATTTGGAAAGCAACAAACACCGATCTCGTGATTCTATTCTGGGCTGGTCCGGTGACAAAAAAGAAAAAAAAAAATCATCAAAACAAAACCAGGAGCTGAAAGCTCAAAGCAGCTGGCGGTTGTGCCTGTAACAGGCGGTGAGGGCAGTGTGGTGGCTCTGCTGTTTCAGCGGAGCTCGCCCGGCCGTCAGCAGGGACCCTGCTCCGCCAGCATGAGCCACATCAGCTTCTGATCCAGGGACAGGATGATTTACATGGGTACAACTGCTGCAGTCACCACCCCCAGCTGCCTGCTCCCAGACCCTGAACACAGCAGTTTAGAGCTGGCTTTTTACTTCCTTTTTTTTTTTTTTAATTTTTTTTTTATTTAAGGCCAACAGCCAGCACCAGGTTGTCCATGCTGTTTGCCCTCACCGTTCAGAGACGGCTCTGCAAAGAGGTGGGCTGTCTGTGCCGCATCCCCCCAGCCATCTCAGGAGAGGGCGTCCCAGCCCCGGGACATGGACCGCTCTGCTGAGCCTCCTGCCTCTGGGGTCAGGGCAGATGTTTGGAATGGCTCTTTCTAATCTTCAGCACGTCAAACCTTATTAGTGGATTTTATTAAGTCTCTCTCCAAACATCTCTTAAGTAACACCCGATGTTGCTTTATCCCAAAATAGCCGTGCAGTATGAGCCTTTGGCAGCCAGCGCAGAGGCTGGGTGAGACCTTGAGAGCCAGGTTAAGAGGGAAAGTCACAGCCCAGCCTTTGGACTTGCACAGCTCCTTCCCAGACCCATAGAGCCCCAAAACCTCCTCTACCTTAGGAAATCTGCAAGCATCCCTGCGCCTCTGGCTACCTCGAGCCCAAAAGTGGGCCCAGGACAAAATTCTGCTTATGAACAGCTTCAGCCTCTGGGGAAGATCTGCACTGGGACCCAGCCTGTACCGCTGCAGGTTCCTTCCACCAGCACGCAGCCCTCATGACCCTTCCAGTTACAACAGGGCTTTTTTCTGCTGTCAGAGAGCTGAGATATCTATCAGACAGAGGTTCAGAGCCCCAGCAACTGTTAATTATTAAAAGCATTTATCAGTAAATCTGGGAATGAAACTATAGCGATGGGCAGGTGGCAAATCTTTTGTAAGCCATAAAATTTCCGTGAGAGAACTTTTCAGGGGAAAGAGCTGGAGGAAATCACAGCGTATTTTAAGTGTAATATAAATTCTTATCAGTGATCTATCAGCCAGAGGTTCAGAGCCCCAGCAACTGTTAATTATTAAAAGCATTTATCAGTAAATCTGGGAATGAAACTATAGCGATGGGCAGGTGGCAAATCTTTTGTAAGCCATAAAATTTCCGTGAGAGAACTTTTCAGGGGAAAGAGCTGGAGGAAATCACAGCGTATTTTAAGTGTAATATAAATTCTTATCAGTGACTGTTTTGACACTGTTTTTGCATCTGGCTACAGAGCTTTACATTTAAAAGACATCTGGTAACTGATGATTTTGCAAAGCTAGAAGTCCATTGCATACATTCAAATGAGATTGAAAAAAGCACAGGCACATCTGGTTTCTTGAATCAGATCTCAGGAAAAAAAACATTCTCTGTTGCAGCATTGCTGCTGGTGCTGGTTTTGCCAACACAAAGATGAGGGTGAACAAAAATTAGAGCAGACCCTGCCTCTGAGGGTGGAGGGATGGGACGCGCAGAACTGCAGGGAACTTCTGCCTGGTCTTCATCTGAGTCCCAGGTTTGTGATGACTTCTGCCCTCCTGAAGGAGACCCTGCATTTCCTACTTCCATGCCATTGTTTTTGGGGTGCAGCCACTCTGCAGTGGCCACCAGCTCGGCAAACCTGGGGGCACGGTACTGCTCCCTGCTGAGAAGACCATGGTGAACAGAAAGAGGCCCAGAACATCCCAAAACGCCTGTTCCCTGCACCGCGTTAGTGCTTCTGCAGAAGTGAGCACAGAGGCAGCAAAGTTGCTTTCAGTTTACTTTCAGTTAGATAAGAGTAATGCGTGATATCACAAATGAGCTGCTCTCCATCCACCAGAGCAGCCCCGAGCTGCTGCAGCCTCCCTCCAGGTCTGATGGTCCTTCTCCTGCTTCCCATCGGATCTAACAAGCAATGGTGGTCCTGGGATACAGCAGGTCTCTGGCTTGGTCCTCAACCATCCTTCCTCTTAACGGCAGCCCAGCAGCCTGGGCCACCTTTCTTCACCTGCCCATAGAATTATTTACATCTTTTCCGTACGAGAGAAAGGGTCAGACTGAGCCCCAACTCAAAAGATCCTCATTTGGCCCTGGATGTCTTGAGAACAGGAGTGACACACAAGAGCTGGAACACAGAAAATCCTGGCTGTGTAAGTAACAGGGAATTCTGCCAAGAAGGCCAGGGAATATTTCAGTAGTTGGCCCTTGGAGAATGCTTTCTTTGACCAAAAGAAAAAAAAAAAAATATATATATATATAATCTATCCCTTGCAAGTTTATGAAAGCATGGCCATGTGCCATGGAGGCTAATGGGCTTTCTAGCTCCCCAGTAATGTCCCCTATAATTCAAATGGCAGGAACATACTCTAAGAAGTCCTCACTTCCTCACTCCCTCCTATTTATTTTTTTTTTTTTAATAAAGCCATTAGATCCTCAGAAAAGCAGCCAATACAAACTGTGGAAAGAGTTTTTCAAAGAGCCATAGGAGGTGCTGAGCAGCCCCACACAGAACCAGAAGGCAAGCTATCCCCAGAGCCCGTGTTCTCCCCTGCACAGAAGAAAACACTGGGAGGGAAAAACTGCCTTTGATAGTGTGGGAAAAATGTCTGGTCCAGTCTCAACCAAGCAAGGTGTGAGCTTCCTTTTCCCTCTCATCCCTCCCAAAGGGGGTGAACTGTGCTCTTATTTCAGGCAGGTTCAGTTTACCTCAAGCTTCTCTTAATGACCAGAACTTTTGCCCATCTCTCCTTGACCGCCGTGCCCGTGCTGATGGGGATGGGGATGCCACCAGAGATTCGCCGTTCAGAGAGCTGCTGGAGCACACCTAACTGCAAACACAACCTTGGTCTTTCCTTCTTCATGGGGACAGATCTTGCAGCTAGAAAATTACATTTCCCTGTAACAATACGTTCCATCACCTGAGTGAAAACCTCTCTGAATGAAAGAAATGGTGCCTTGCCTCGTGCCCAGGCCCTGTGTCAGAATTACCTGCAGTCCTGTTCACCAGGGTCCAGTTTTCGTCGATTGAATTTGGCAGGAGTTCCCTCCCGCCACTGACTCCAGCCCTCGGTTTCCGAGCTGTCACTGTTTCCCAGGGCTCGTGCTATCTGGAGTTTTTCCTGCAGCCAGGCTGGCCCTGTTCCAAGGGCTGGAAATGAGCTTCCCGAGCCATCCCCTCTCTTATCACCACTGCCTTAAACTAGTTCGACCTTTTGATTGATTTGAACTTTGGCAGCATTAAAACACTTGTTCTCGCAGAGAAGGTCAGTCACTCAGCTTTCTGGTTTGTGTAACTGGGCAGTTAATGCTGCAGTGGTTTTAAATCATGGCATATTCCCAACCCTCAGGACAGGGGAAGAAACAAACTCACCAGAGGTTGTCCTCTGACGCTGGGCTGGGCCAGGCTGGAGTGTGGGACGCTTTCAGCTCCTGCCTCCTGCTTACTTCTGGTCGCACACATTTCAAGTCATCTAGAAAAAGTTCTTATCCTTCCATCTTCCTCTCCACTCCATCATCCCCTCATGACTTCCCAAAGCCATTCCTGGCCTCCTGCGAAGGATGGTTGGGTCACTGCTGACCTCGAGCATGGGTTTTAATAACTAACAATGGCAAGCAAAACCTCAGGACGAAGAGAACGTTTCCACGGCATTTAAAATAGACCTGGAAGGAAAGAGATTTTGTCCAAACAAATAAACATAGTCCTCAAGCTGTCGTAGGCCAGAATTTGTAACGTCATCCTGTATGTCAGACTTGAAAGGAAAAAAACCCAACTGGAAGTGGATTACAAAGAGCAAGCTGAAAAAAATGCAAAAACCAACCACACAGGGAAAAACCACACTGGATTGAACCCAAATCTTTTCATCATTGTAAAGGTATTTTATGCTAATGTGAAGAGGAATTTATTATTTTGTTAATGCAGGATTTTTTCTCTGTCATCTCTGCAGGATTTGATATAAGCAAATAAAAGTGCTGTCGGTGTCTTCATTGCTCTCAATTTTGTATAAAATGGTTGGGAACTAATGGGCACTTCTTTGAGTCACGTGGCAAACAAGAGGAACAATTTGCCATTTTTTTCCTTGTTTGCAGAAGAGTGCTTGTGAGTTTAAAAGATCTGATAATGTTTCCTTGTTTACAGTTATGGTTGGAAAAATTACAAAATTAAATCCTAGTTGTAGAAGGGAAATTTATAGGTAAACCTAAGCACTGAGAAACAGTTTTTCTTCAGTGCTTCCCACATTGTGAAGCTATGCGCTCACAAGCCTCTTTCCTGCTGGTCATTGTGTCCCTGATGTAAGAGATCAGGGCTGTGAATGTGAAGTAGCATCTCAGATTGTTAGGACATACCCAAAGGGAAAGCACCTGGATACGATCACTTCTAAGGATGGCATGACCACTATCTAGGTAGATGCGTTGATGCACCCTCTGTCAGGTGAAACTTTTTTCCTGGTCTGTAGATTGATTCTTAGGTGCGATGAATTCCAGTTAAAGTGCATGGAAAACTGGAATAAACTCATCACCGAAGCGATCCACTTCTGAAGTACAGTGGCTGAAGTCTTGTGGCTAATTTCCTATGGGAACATTTTGCTGCCATAGCTGTTTGGATTTCCCATAGTGTTTGGGAAGAAAGCACTGGAGCATTAGAAAGCACGTCCTAGAAGTATAACATTCACAGATCAATGTCCCCAGCATCACCTACCCAGCATGGGCTCCAGCCAGTGGCTGATTCTGGTGCCACAGAAGCTTTGGGTGCCAAAAGCAGCTGTGGGTGGGCATGGTGGGGAGCTTGGCACTGCTCAACCGATGAAGGGGCATCGCTGGGCACTGGGTCCTCACTGCCTGCTGGCCACGTGTCCCTGCTGGGTGGAAGGAAAATCAGAGACAACCACCTCCCCAGTGTCCTCTCCAGCAAGATGGGCTGGGCAGGGTCTCCCAAGGAGGGGGCTGGACTGCTGCCAGGCAGGGCACACAACCTGCGGAGGAGAAACCCACCCAGCCCCTGCAGTGACTCAGGAACCAAATCATGCCCGTGCCGCTTTACTGCTCCCTGGGGGCTGATGTAAGAAGTACTAGCACCTAGCAAACCCACTTCAGCCCTGCAAAACCACTAACACCCATTGCGTTTGAATGCAAAGGAAGGGAGGAAAGCAGGAGAGCCAGAATGCCACTTTTCAGAGCTCATCATTCAACACACACACACACAAAAAGTCCACAGGAGCCGCTTGCAAGGCCCTGAACTCCTGCCAGCAGAGAGAGAAGAAAAGAAAATTATTTTAAAAACAAGCACACAAATATGAGCGCCTATAAATTTCACATAGCAACATTCTGTCCTTTGGATCATCTCCTCATAGCCACTCACATTTGGAAAGTTAAATAAAACTAGTATCTTGTAAAATATTAATTAAAGTAAGCATCACACTGGGTCCCATGAACCATTTTATGTGTTCAATATTTGCAAGTGTCACCATGGTGAGGGGTTGCACCTAGCTACAGCGCATTAGTTATAAATACCAGTGAGCAATTGCTCAGCCATTGCTACTGGCTTCCCAAACCATAAACCTGTCATCTGGATATGACAGCTCAGCGATCATAAAATAAGGCTTACAAGTCAACATCACTATTTGAAGTTAATCCATGGCTCAGGTCAGCTGTAAAAGTTAATGCTACAAACGCAAAAATATCTACAATAGGAAAGTATTGACTGCTAAATATGCACATTGACTGAGATAAAATAGAAGTGAAGATAGGGCCTTTTACAGAAACCAGAGCCAATAAATTAATGGGCAAGTGATTAGGATATAACATGAAGTGTGAAAGCTTTAATGATCACAAGAACAGAAGAAGAAAATCCTTTGAAAGCTCACTATCATACCTTCTCAGGAAATTCTGTACAGCTTGGTTTCAGTTTCAAGGCATGTCTCTAGATCACTAGGGAAAGTGTCTTACAGGTTATAGTTTTTGGAAAGAGATTTGCAGATTCTGCATTCACAGAGATCTAGTGTCCACATACAAATATTCAATGTCCAATGAAAAAGCAGTGTCATGTCTAGTGAAAATGCCATTAGTTGTACTTTTAGCAAATTTGGCCCCAAGTACAAGCTACTAGCTTTATTTAACTTTCCAAATGAGAGTGAGCGTGGGGAGATGATCCATTCACCACGCAGTCACTGCCACCAAAGCATTTTGTACAAAGTACCTAATGTGGCCACTCAGATGCTTATCGGAGTCTTTCTACTTTAAATCTCTCACAAAAAGAACAATTTAAAATTGTGGAGCACAACACCTGGATCAGACTCTGCCAAATGCTATTATTTGATCAGGTTGGCTTCTCCGTGCTTTGTGTTGTGTGGAGGTTTTTGGTACTCCCCTATGCTCTGCTGGGGCTGCAGTAACGGGATCAAGCCATTCCCCAGCGCTAAGCATCTGACCAGATGAACCACCCGAGCACAGAGAACCTCACACTCCTCCTCCCCTGCTCCCGGCCCACTGATTATCTCAGATCATCAGTGTTTTGGATGACCAAATAAACAGGATTATCTTCCCCCGGTGCCTGTTAAGTCAAAACTGTATGGCGATCCTATTAGTGGATCTCAATAGTGTGAGTATGTCCAAGCAGGAGATTATCTTTTGCTTGCTCTGTGGAGCTGAAAACAGTACCGGGAAATTTTTAATCTCCATGAAGGGGACACTAGAGCTCACAGAAAGAAAATCAAATTCATTTTTATTATCCTTCTCAATCAGCTGCCTAGCTCAAAAAAATTATCCCAATTGACAAAGTCATAACTTCCTTTCATTGATATAGCACTGGATTTGGGATGCCAGTGCAAACCATGCATAGCCTTTTTCATCCAAACTGATCCCAGAATGCTTGACAAGCGCTGCATGCAAATGGCACCTGGGATTAGCAGCACTCTCCAGTGGTCTGTCCCTCTTCCCACTGAGGTTTGAGAGAACAGAAGTGGGACTTGCCGTTGAGTAAAACATGAACCAGGCTGGAACGCGGCCAGGATGCCGAGATCAAGACTCGCATTCATTTGGGAACTGCTGGCACAATGGCACTGTTGATCAGGACTTTGGGTTTACATCTGGTCCAAAACAACGTAGCAAGCTACAATGGGACATAAAATGATGCCATTTTGAACATGTTGGTAATTCATCGTTATTTTTCAAGCACTCAAAAATCAAAATATTGAAAGAACAAGCAAAGGAGGAAATGCCAATATCTAGATTAAAATCTTCTTAAATAAACCATTTAGATTTTAACACAGAATAGCATGCGAGCAAAGCCAGCCAGCTCCCAACCCTTTTATATACATGCATGCAGAAAAATAAATTCCTTCAAAAGAAGCTTTGAAGAGCATAATTAAGCATGAAAGTTACCATATATTAAATTATACATCTAGTAAAAAAAGAGTCATTAGCCCAACAAATGGGCTGTTAATGATTTCAGGTTTGCCTAAGGCCATAAGCTAATAAACTAGTGATTAACCAGTATATTCTGGGATGCTGCTGTTGAAAGCTGGCAGCCTGGTGTCACAGAGCTCACCCACAGTTTAGGAACTGCGGAAAAAATAAAACCAATGAAAAAACCACACCGTATTTGGGCCAGAGAAACAACCAAAGGTTCAGGCTGGTGAAACCCCTGCTCTGAGGCACCATGAACCCCATCATTTATCAAGACACCCAATTTCCACCCTGTGCACTGGGATTGCAAAATATGGGACTTCCCAAATCCAAGCAGAATCAAGCAGAGTACCAGCTTGGGACACCTTCCTGCTGTTCCTGACCTTGGGAGCAGCACCTCTCTCCTCTGAGGCCACACTTTGGTGCTCCTAGCAGCCATTTATATGGAAAGTAACACCACAAAAGTGTGCTTGACAGCTTCCTTCATGCATTTCTTAGCAACTGGTAATAAAATGAAAAAGAAAACCAAGCCATTTGGCCAGCCAGCTCTCTCCAAAGCACCCGTACTTGTTTTCCTTGTCACAGTGTGAAGAGCTGAGGATGTGGGAACCAAAACTTGCACAGAACAGTCCTCTCCAGGGCTGGAAGCAGGGAGGATGGTGCCCACCCAGTGGTGTAAGGGCTGCAGGATACACGAGAGCTTACATAGCACAGTTACTTGTGCAGGGCAAAGTTTTTGAAATCAAAGCACAAGCACGTGCACGAACCTCACCTCCATACAAGCAAGCGGACATTTGTCAGCACAATTTCAGACAAGTAAAACACTTCCTCACTGACACAAATGTGGTGCACTGGGTAACATTATAGGTCCAAAGAACTACATAAACGAAGCAGTTTTTCAGAGGACATAATTACTCAGTAGTTCAAAACAGAGAAGAGAAGCAATCCAGTAAATCGAAGAAAAAAGTTGCTCATCCCTCAACCAGCATCTTCACCAGCAGGCTCAGCAAAGCCCCTCAAGTTGGCTTTACTGTGGGCAAGTGACCATGCATGAGCTCCCAAAACTTGGAAAGAAGAAATGTCCATCTACATGCATATTGCAATTCACAGAACAGTCCAAAACCAGAGAAGGACCCCAGGACTGCAGCCAGCCTGGCCTGCTGGGTCATAATTCACATCACACGTCATCTGTGGAAGCTCCGTCAGGAGGGCTTGCGGGGATGCTCGAGAGCCCAGCCTGCCCAACAGCCCCCCGGGAGGGCTCAGCTGCTCCCTTCACTGCCAGACTCTCTGCCTCTACTCCTCCCCCTGGCTGATTTCTCCTTATCTTTGCTTCCTGTGGTAAAATGAGAAAGTGTAGAAACTGTATTTCTTCACAGCAGCCCCTAGCCGTGCCGGGTGCTTTGCTGTTTGCTCCCCAGAGAGTTGCTAATGGTTTGATCTGACAAAAGCTCTCACCCTTATAATAAATGGTGTAAACACAGCACTCTCCAGGAAGGTCTAAAAGCAAAATGAGAGATCTGATTGAGGCAAGGAAGCTTTTCCTTGAATATTCTTTAATGCTTTTAAATAACCTGTAGTTTCGATGACTTTTTTTTTTATAAAAAGACAAAGTATTTTCTTCCTTAATTGTTCTTGTGATTAAGGTCTAAGATTTATATTTCCACATAAGGGAAAAAAAGAAATCGGATCCTGTTTCAGTAGAGACAACGGCAAAAACTCTCACTGACTGCAGTTACCAATATAACAAGGCACATGTGCAAACCTTGGAAGTAAGATTTCTGGAAACTATTTACCAAATACTACAAAGAATTCACAATGTTTTATTCTTTTCTGCTTTCCTTACAGTAACATTTCATGCACAACCTCAGATGTTTTTGTTTTTTTTTTTTAAATCATATAACTGTCAGATAGGTTGTATGTACGGTTCCTGATTCTTCACCTAAATGGTGGCTTTTTTCTTATTATTCCTACAGAAAGAACATGGCTTGATTTCGGCAGCAGTTGCCTAGACTTCAAATTAAATATAGCAGCCACTGACTTTCCCCGAGGCTCAGACACTTCTGAAAATAAGCTTTTTGGCACCCGCTAAGGAACACACTGAGCATCTCCTTTAGTTACAAGCCCTCCAAATAAAAAGAACTTATAAAGTTCTTACATGTATCTTTAAGAATTTGATCTGAGATGTTATTTAACTCTCCCTATAAATACACAGGGCTGGTCCTGCTCTCACTGAAGTCAGAATATCTTTGGTGTAGTCGGTGGTGGCATCACAGTGTACACCTGGGCAATTAAGATAATAATAATTAAATATAAGAATTGAATTATTCCTTTTTAACAACAGAGGTCATTTAAAGGGCACTGGAGATACAACCTGCACTAGGTCCTGAATGCCAGCAGCTCCAAACTTTTGCGCACAGAGCTCTGCCCTTCAGTCGCAGTTCTTCATATTTAAAATGGCCTTTCCAAATATGTTTTGTTTTTAATATGTTAAAAAATCTTTCCCACTGAAGTGAGCAGTTTTTCCAGTGAACTCCAGCACTTAACCCTGCAGCATTTTGCTATTTCGAGATTAGAGCATGAGTTTCAAAATTTGTCCTGAAGAACAAATATCTGCTTGGAGTTATGATGACGTACCGAGCCTAAGAGTTGTCCTGGAATAGAAAACAATCCAAGCAACAATATTTGGCTCTGGATAGAAATTTTCCCAGAAGTTCAGGAGTAATTGCCTCTCTTCCGCTAAGAGTCTGGGCTCCTGTGCGTGGCTCCTGAGGCCAACATACTCTATAATCTGGCAAAATTGAATATCCTGTCATGAATAGTTTATATTATACCTTTTGCAATTCTGCTTTGTTTCAAAGATGACTTTCTGAAGGGGACTAATTCTGAAACATTTTTACCTCCTAATAGGTAGACGTGCCCAAGTACAAATGCAAGCAGACTTTGCGAGGTCTTCAAATTTACCTTCACATGGAACAGCACCAGATTTGCATTTCTTATTAAAAGCATTTTGTTTTGCTATTAAAAAAACCCCACCAAAAGTGTTTTATTACCACAGATGACCACAAGATGGAAAACCTTTTCCATAAGATGTCTTCTGATTAGGAAAAATACTACTAAAAAAAAAAAAAATACAGCCTTTTTCCAGGAAAGTGCTTTAGAAGAAACAAAAGCAGGGTTTCTCAATCCATCAGCAACCTGTCTAGGAGGCCTCATCCATTTCATGTTCTTCATCCAGAAAAAAAAAATAAATTAGAAGGGACTTCAAAAAAGGTGGGGAAGCTCCTGGACCTCCCTCTTGCAGCCTGTTCTGCCTGGCCCCATGGCAGCAGGAGCTGCAGGGAAGGCGGGGGGCTGTACCACCCCACTTTTCTCCCTTGCCCAGGACAAGCGCAGACACAGGAGGGGTTTTACCAGCAGACACCTTACAGAAACTTAAGATCCTTTTACCCAAGTAGAAAGCCAAGCTGTCATCAATTTCCTTTATCTAACAGAATTTTAATTTTAGTTTGATCACAACTCAAGTCTTTTCTGCGAAGTTTTCCCTTTCCCAGAAAGGCAGTTTCACTCAGAAATCACTCTGATGGACATTCCTACCTGGCTCTAGGTGCTACACCAGCAGCTCAGATACACCAAGTACAGAAAAGCACCATCGACACGTTCATTGCTTAATTTGGAAATGCAAAGGAAAAGGTAAACTCTTTATACCATTACGAGTTTTTGTGGAATTAAAAATCCCTCGAGGAACGTCTCCAGCCCCTCAAAGCCTGGGATGGCCGAGCTCAGGGAGTTGGGCAGGATTTTATCTAACCCGCTGCACTGTACCCTGCACAAACCAAACCACTGGGCTGGGATCTGAACACTAAATGGCATTTATTTTTGTTATTGCTTATTTACAAAAATGTGCAGAGACTTGCACTGGGATGCCACTGGGCATGAACAGAAGTAAAAGGCCACTCCTGTCCCCAGGGGCAGTAGGAGGGTTGTGAGCAGGCAGGAGATGTGGCCTGTTCCCCACCTCCCACACAGCGCCAGGCTGTGGCATCTGTGCTGCAGGGACCCTCACTCCTGCTGCCCCTGCATCCCACCAGGCTCGGTCCAGCTTGCTTTTGAACAACCTATTACTATGAAAGAAAGGAAAGAACAGCTTCTATGTTTTTAATGATCTGATCAGGTTTTCTACTCTGTATCTAATTGAGACAGCAAGTGGAGAGCTACATTTAAAGACAGACAAGACATTTGCATCTGTGTTGCTGATTATGGTAGTTGCACATTTTACTTTAAACAGCAATGGGTTGCAACTGCTATTCAAATGATATGGAAATTGCTACTTTATACTGAAATTTCCCTTAAGCAACAAAGGAAAGGATTAGCACATGGCTCTGTTTTTTTTCTTTGCTTCTTTGCGTTTTAATAAAATACAGTGGCAACGGAAAACTCTTTGACGGTTCATGAACGACACCTGTATCTTTTAATATTTTATTCATACCAAGTTACAGAATATTTGAATCCTTTTGTGTAACTATTGTGACAACAATTTCTAACTAAAACATCCTTCTTTATCTGAAACACTGAATTAACTTCATTTCCACGAACCCTCTTTGCCACAAAAATACACACACACAGGCTATATGGATAATTATGCAAAGGAATTAAGGTACTAGCAAAAATTCATAATTATTTTCAGATTTAGATGAAGCTAATCAACTGAATGCCTTCATAGAGTCTGTCTTGTTTGCACATACCCAAGAAACATTTCTCCTGTGGTCAGCCCCACTCAGGACTGAATCCTGCCAGTTCTAGCAGTGTATAGCAGAGCCAGTGCAAATGAGAATCAGGCCACAGTCAAACCACCCACTGAAGCTCTCTTAAGTAAAATTGGTTGCATTCCAAGAGTTTGCAGGATTGATCCTTTAATTCCTGTCCAGCTTTGCACCTTTTTATACAATCCTAAAGACAGCAACTTTTCCGTGAATTTTAATGGTAAACCTCACTCTGGGCAGTAAGGTAGAGTAAAAGATGCAAGGGATATATAAAGACAGCTTTAGTAGTCTCCCCACAATTGATTACTTTTACAGAAGAATGATTAAAAAAACATTATTGATCTGCTAGAGAAACATGAGCAGATGTGTATCACTGGCTTCTTACATACGTTCTAGGGACCTACCAAGGAAGAGTTCCAAGAAGACCATCATCCTTTCCCGTTGACTCTTGTTACAGAACCTTTGTCATCCCCATCCTGTACTTTAGTCTGAGCATCCCCTCCTCTGCATGGCTATCCAGAATCTGCTGAAGAAAGTAAAAGCACATCACAAACAAAATATTTTTAAAACAATCCCATGCAGATACATAGTCAGAATTAATTTGTAAAACAGTCTGTCTAAAGAGACTGACTCACAATGTTTCTATTTTTATGTCAAAGCTATGAGGCTTCGGGGTGCTAGAATGGTGGGAAATTATCAAGTCTTGATACTTTCAGATACTTTCCTGTTCTTGAAATTAGTTAATTAATTTAAAAACTAAACCACTGAATTCAATCACTGGGTTCTTGTGTTAAGCATCTAGCACAGATCTGGTGAGAAACTCAATTCTTCATATGCAGGTTCAGAAGAGAAATGCAAACAGAATGATTAAACACAGCAACTCCTTTCTCTCAATAACAAGTGTCAGTGCATCACCCACGACAGGCAGCAATGCTGATCTAGAACTGCATACGTTATGCAAGGGCACAAATCCTGCTCTTACACACCCTTGCAACCTCACTACCTTCGGTGAATTTTTTTCTCCCAAACATTAAAAGGACAACATTATTTCAAAACATTTGCCCTGCATTCATCACCCTAAAACCAACACAACAGGACCAGCTACAATATATTCACACAAGGGCTCTGATAGCCATACTTGCACTTTAGGTTTTGTTAGTCCCACATGAATATTTATACACATTTCCATGGTATGTCCCCCGGTTTGCACAGGGCACAGGTTGTCAGCAGCTGAAAGCCATTAGCATCTGACAGCTGTGAAAATAGCTCGTTTGAAACAAATAGGTGGTGGTGGCCATTGTGGAGCAGGCAGGTGATGAAAGCATCGTTACAAACTGCATCTTCTCTGGCAGCTGCAGGGACAAGGAGACTGCTGCTCGCACTGCTCAGACCTGCCTGGTGGAGGGAGATTTAATTATCGTCACGACATAATGGGCAGTTTGTAGAAGATGAAGACCTGACAGAAACAGATAGTGGGCAAACACAGGACACAGAGCGCGGCCGATGAAGTAATTACAATCCAAATAGAGTGTGAGCTGGCTGGGAGCAGCAGATGTTGCTGCCCATCAGCATTTCCGGACAAAACATATGTTCCAATGGTACTTGGAAAAGAGACAGCAGGACATTATTTGCAGAGCTACAGGATGCTCAGCACAGAGGATGGTCACGGAGGAGACTGGGATGCTTGCAGGGAAAATCCAGGGAATCTCTTGGGAGCAAAGAGGCAGAAGATACTCAGCACAGGGATTGCATGGATGGACACTGAGAGGGACCAAGGAGGAAGATACTGGCCTTGAACCCACCGACGTCTTCCCCTCCCACACCTGCTTCATGGATCTGATTGTCAGGTAGGGAGAGTGGGAATGGACCAATGAATTGTAATTGCGTTGGAGGAAGAGAGAGATGAAAGCCGTGCCCTGGGCAGACAGGGCTGGTGACTTTCTACCTCAGGTGTGCAGCTGCTGGAAGGTGGTCGAAGTCCTGCTCTCGTTTAGCTTCTCCGGGTGGAAAAGGTTGCACGCACGACAAGTAAAAGATGCTGCTCCATTTCTATTCAAGTCATGGCATCTTGCTGCCTCAAAGCCAAAACAAACGCTTGTGTTGGGCAGAGATGAAATGGGATGGTCAAATACAACGGGAAAGAGGTGCAACACCGGACAGCCCCCATTCAGAGATGCTGGAAATGCTTGTCTTCATACCACACTAATAAACACAATTATTCTACGCAAGGCTATTTCATAACTTATTTTTAAAAAATTGATGTAAAAGCAGGAAATGTCAACATGTGCACATCCCTTCCTTTCAGACCGTTTTCTTGGCAACCACTCCATCTAGTCCACCTCAGTCTTTCTTCCAAAAGAAAATTTATATTTATCTTTATAAGCTTAACTCTTGAAGAATTTCTGGAATTATTTTACCTACACAGCATCACCTTCCAGATTTGTGACACTGTCTCTTTCACCACACTTCATTTTTTTTTTTCTCAAAATCTGCTGAATAATTACCTTTGCACCAGTATGCACCAGTTTTCAAAAAAAAAACCCAACCACCCATACTCAATAGCAACATGAATTGGTTTGTATATTGCCACACAGCACTGTCACATTATGAACAATGATGTACATGTACAGCTTCACTGGCTCTGATGCAAAGCCAGAATCAGACATTTTCAGTATTTTAAGGATAAATTACAAAGCAAACCAAGCATGCTAGAGGTGAGATGGCTTCAATGGGAATGGTGTCCAGGTGCTAGGTTTTCTTTAATATCGATACAGTCTTTCAAATATTGCAGCTTTTTCTCTGGAGACATAGAAAAGTCTCACAATCAGGTTTTTTTTAGTAAAAAACATCACTCTTAGAGAATGTCCACCTGAGGAGAGAATTGTGTCTTTTGATTTTGTCTGGGCTCACAAGAAGGGACGTCAGAAAAGATTAATGCATCTGACTACTACATTCGGGGAGCTAATTTCACTTCACCCTTTCCCAGTTGTACCACCCCTGTAAGACAGATGATAAACCCTGGGGACAACCCAGCCTGATCCTAACACCAGCCCCCGGAGCACTCTGCCACTGTGCCTCTTGCAGGGCATTTGCATCATCCCAGGGAGCAGGGCTGGGCAGGAGAGCAGCTCAGCGACGCGCCTGGCCAGCGCTGAGCCCTCCTGGCAGATGCATCCTCGGGCCAGGAGCTGCCAGGGCAGGCAGGGAGGAGCAGGAGGCTGTCCCTGCTCCAAATTACCTCCTCACAGCAGCTCAACTTCTGAACAAATAGGGAATCTGCCCTTGATCTTGCAGCAGAGTTTTTCCCATGTTCTGTGTACATAGTTACTACTATAAGCACGATTGTGGTGAATGTTTGTGCAAATGATTAGCACTGAATCATCCTGGTACTTTATACATCTTTCTTACTATTCTTATTTCACTTGTATTTTTGGATACGGGGAGCGTGGAAATGTACCCCACACATGCACAATGTGTCTCTAATTCACAAACCCTGAAGTTAATAAGAACATCAAATATTTATGCCCAAAATGATCAGTGAAGAACTGACCTCCATTACCCAGTCCCAGGGCTCACAAATGCTCATCGCTGCATGTTTGCACAGTGTATTTTTAAAACATGCACTGTTTAAAATATGCACAATTAATATTAACAAAGACCTGCAGTTCTCAGAGCAAGTGCCTGGAACAAGTGCTGCCTTCTGTCTGATGTGCAATGACCTTTTGCAATATTTTTCGGCACTGTCCTAGAAGCAATAAGTCTTGCACAAATTACTTCTGCCCAGATATCAAGCAACATTAACCATGAGGAGGAGGGAGCAACATGGGATGAATTTGTATCTTCTAACATTGAGGGGAAAAGAAAGTTACTGGGGTTTAGAAGAGGATTTATAAACTGCATAGTTTTCTCTCTGGTTTAATCCTAACACATAAAGAATCATGTGCCATGGATAAGGTCATTCACAATGGACTGGAGCGTTACGTGGTTCTTCCATTTTTAAGTAAAGGAAGAAGACTACAGTAATTACTTCCTTGTAAGAAACAGAATTAATACAATCCATTATGTATTTAATTAGAAGTGTTTGTGTCTTCCAGGGAGGAGAGATTAATTTAGGTAACTACTAAAAGTTTTCAGTCTTCATAGTATTAAACTAAAAAACTAAAGTTAGAAGAAACTTGTGTGGAGAAATACTTACCACTCTGTGTTGGCAGTGATTGCCTCTCGTAGCCATGGAAGAAGCCAAACTGCGTTGTGTGCTGTGGGATACAATTGGCTCATACAGTTATGTGTCAATATTATCAATAATAAAAAAGTCTAGGAAAGACTAGGATTAGGAAAAGCTCAGGGAAATAAATAAAATCAAAAGCATAAAGTCAGACATTTTCACACCCCAACATTTTTGTCCAAGTTGGAAAGGGAATGTAGAAACAAAGGAAAGGCAGATTCAGAGTCAGGAAACTTAGCTACTACTAAACACATGTAAAATGTACATCCAAAACACTTTCTGTAATCTATTTCTGTGAAAAAGCGCACAGAAAATAATTATTTAACTACCAACTGCTATGATTCCTCAGCTGGAGGAGCCACCAAACACACTAACCTGCTTCCAGCAGTGGCCACACACATCTGCAGAGGAGTGTCACACGCAAGGTGAACACAACGCGAGTCCTCCATGGTACCATCAGCACTGCTGGCATTTCCTGAGCCAGAGGGTGATTTAAACCCCCACTAACATTAATAACTGGACAGCTGCAGCAATCAGTGTCGTCCTTAAAAATTCAACTGAAGATAGCAGGAAGATTTGGTACAGCCGTTAAACATACGTATATGCAACTACCACGTAGAGAATGGATATAAGCTGTGTTCACAGATTGTGAATGTACAGTGTTCGTTGTATAGAAAAAACAAAAAAACAAGCCCCCTGCACCTCTCTGCACAAACACACAACTGATATGTTTCAAAAATGAGGTCTTGTTTTTAATCCATGGATTTTCCACACGGGTATAAACTTGAATCAGCTGTATTTTAGCTGCCAACAAAAACAAATGGTTGTGGTTACCCCACAGACAAAAGCTAATGTACCTGTGTTCAGTCATTCTGTAGCAAACGACGAGCTACTAGGAAGCTTTTTATCAATAGATCACACCACAAACCAAACCCTTGTCAAAATTTAGAGAGGAGATCTAAGATTAAGGGCTTTGTTCCTACCCACTTACACTTAGAAAAGCCAAGTGTAAGAGAATAATCATCAGCATCCAAAAGATGAACCAGGTTCCAGATTGTTTGTTTGTTTATTTAGCCAAGATTCCTGACAGGGGGAAGAAAAAAAAAATTTAAAAAAGGAGGTGGAAATAAAAGTCGATGTAGAAATACTTCTGATGCAGGAAGAAACCAGGGTATGATTGCATAAAGGGTCACACGCTTTAGGTGACACTGCCAGACAATTTCCTTCCCTGTTACATCACCAGTAGGTTCCTTATTAAGCTCATTTCTTTAAAAGTCACCCACAAAGGCCTCATGGCTCTGTCAGTACGGGGAGGGTCCAGGCTCTTCTGCTGTCTAAAGGGTGTCTAAAATCACCTGTTTTAATAGCATCTGCTGTTGAGAAGGACAGACAACAAGTTAAATAGTCTAACTGACATCAAATTATGAAGAAATTAAAAAAAAAAAAAAAACAATTTTTCCCATTTTTCCAATCAGATTGAAAGGTATAATCTATGACATTTTTTTCTGTTTAAGACTTGGATATTAAATTCTTCTGGTGTAACGGTGCCACCAGCAGATAATAGTTAGAACTGGTTTTAGTTGAAAAACCTAGAAAAGAATACAAATTTCTCTATGTAGGTTATTTAAGCTTCCAAAAACGTATGCTGTTTTCCAGTGCATCAGCTCCAAAACCACGCAAAAAAGGCAACAATGCTTCCTCAATTTCATAGGGTTGGAATTTTTTTTGTGTGTGATGAACAGTGAGTAAAAGATTAGGAGCTGCTCAGATACTGCAGTAAGAGGTGCTTAAAAATGTCTTGGTATAAATTTGTGCTGGTTTTCTCCAAATACCACTACACTGAGAAGAAGCCGTCCATGCCATGCAGATACGGATTTCCTTTCGCACAAGGAACTGGGAGTTGGATCACGGCTGCAGCAATGTAACTGAGCTAAACTCAGCTGCCCTGAGAAGAGTTACTCCAGATTGAAATATAAATCGGGCAATAAGAGCATCAGATCAGTTATTAGCAAGATAATTTAAACCAAGTCTTCCATCGGCTGATTTACAGGTTTTGAATACAAGAATATATGTAGGAAACACACATATCCTGCAATCCTTTGCAGCCATAGCCTCTCACTGTGTTTATCTCAATGGGGCTAATCTGGAGCAGTCCCAGCAGCCCTGCAGGGTCCTCGGTGCACAGCCCTGCAGCGGAAAGTCACTGTCACCCGTCGAGCACTCACACTATTGCACCTGCATATTTTAATCTGCACACAAAATGTCAAAAGCTTGCCAGTAGGCTGCCTGCCTTCTCAGGCACACAATGCATGGAGAAAAATAACTCCAAGGAGCTGCTTGCTGTAATTTCCTGCAATTTAAGACTATTTATTTTTTTAAAACTTTCGCTGCCAACCTCCCCATCTGACTGTCACACTCTTGCTGAATTTTATCATCAGAACATAGTAATTTATTAGAGATCAAATCCAACCGGTTATTTGACTGTCTTGGTTTTAAATACTACTCAGCCTTTCTAGCTGCTCTGAATCCTTAGGGCTCTCTATAATTAATGTTTCTTTAGCAGAGGCAGTCAGGGGCTGGCTGTGCACAGCCTCTGTTAACCCTTTGCTGAGACCAGCGTAAAACCACAGCGTGGGGCTGCATTTGCAAAGGGGTTGGGACAAATGATCCACAGAATTCTTTCTACTTTCGGCATTCGAAAATGACTCTCTTATACACGTGGGCTGAGTATAGCCACACTGTACCCACATGTTTAGAAACTGCTCTGTGCCTGCAAATGTTAATTAACAGATGGGGAGTTGCACCCACACATATGGCATTTTGGAGAGACTGGGACTTCTGGAAAGCTTTTGTGGCAGCTGAAGGGACTTGAGATGGGAGAATGGGAATGATGAAGCGAATGGCTGAATATTCGCAGTATGAGGTATGTGCATGTTGGCTGTAATAGTGGCACAGCAAGAAACATGTATGCGAGAACCAAGGACAAGCTAGCATGGAACGTTTGAGCCAGAAGATGGGGTGGTAGGTGATCATTTCACCTGAGAGAGCACCAGAAGAGAAGAATAAGGATGCCCAGCATCAGGCACACTGATTTTCTTCTCCAAATTTGACCCAAAATGCTAAAGCTGAATGGCAGCCAGCTGGGCAAAATGAAACACTACAATTGAGGGGTGAAAAAGAGGGGTCAGCCCTTGGCACTCTGCCAGCACGTACTTATCTCCATCCCATCCCACCTCAATTCCCTGGCAGCAGGAGGGTTTGCCCAACCTGGGTCACATCAGCAATCTCAAACCAGCTGCCAGAAGCTTCCAAAATGGAGCTCTGATAATCTTTCACTTGTAACACCAACCAACACGTCAAGAAGCACCAGACTCCTTGCAATGCAAAAATGAACCACGGAATCACAGAGCAGCCCAGGCTGGAAGGGACCTCGAACCGTTGTGTAGTCCAGCCTCCCTTGGGAAAGGGAGCCTAGATGAGATTATCCAGCACCCTGTCCTATTGCATCTTGAAAGCTTCCAGGTTGCTGCTGTCCTCTAGAAATGCTCCTTTTCCTCTAGTTCAAGCCAACATCTGTGGACTCCTGAACAAGCCTGAGCTGACTTAATGAACGAGGGTCTATACCTACAGCAGCTTCAATGCCTTCTTGTTCTGCAGTTTGCCCTGCAACCTCACTACCCAGTTTCTTTACAACCAAACAAGAACGAATAGAAAAAATATTTATGAGTAAATATTGAATTTTCTTCCTACATTGGAAGATAATCTCCTGTGCTGTTTAGGTCAATATTATCACAGCCCAGAGAAGGTCAAATAGCAGGTATTAGGCAAGAAGTAAAAACCAATGCACTGTAAAAGAAGCTCAGTGATGAACACATTTTCCTTTAAATTTTAGCATCCTCTTATCATCCTTTTTTTCCAGCTATGTGACCTGTTGCCATGAATAGAAAAAATATAACCTAGCATAGGAAAACAACTATATTAATCAAGGTCTACTCTCAGCTATATATTTTTGCATTTGTGAGTTTTTCATAGTTAGGAGGGCTGAATTTGACCTCAGAACATTCCAATAATCTCTTGTAAAACATAGCCACAGAAAAATTACTATATTTTATACTTATTAAAAATTGTTACTGCAATTGGAATTCTGAAGGGCCTGCCCTAAGAAAGCTTTGTCCTTTTCTGGGTGAACTATTTAAGGCAGTATCCTTGACTGAACTTCCAGCATTCTAGCTAATTTGACCATGTTTGTCTTCTACCCAAAGCACTCCCAGCAAAAATAGCTGCCAGAGCTCCTGTGCAGAAGTTGTCTCAAGAAGTCAGTCTCCAATTTTTGCAGTTCTCTTATACTGCATTTTAAGATTTTTTTTTCCAAGTCTCTCATCAAATAGCTTTTAGGGGAGACTTTCAAGAATATATTTGAATTACAGACACTGAATTATAATTAAATAGCAGGATCTACGGTGGCCATGAAGTACTGTTATACGTTTTGCTGAACAGGTGACCAAAGGCATGAACTAAACCACTGTAATATCAGCTTATTGTTCTGTTATTGAACTAACACAAAAAATGTAAAACTCTGTTCTGAACTATACATTCATTGTTTCAAAGCAATTTCTACCAAAGTAAGCAGGAAACAATTTAGTTTTACCAATTGTATGCATATTCTATTGTACTAAATGAGTCTGAAGCCTATGAATAATTTGTACTCATCTAAACCTGAATGTGCGAGTCTACGTTGGCACAATTTTTCTTATGACTATGTTACTACCTACCTGTTTCATAATAGTAAAGAGAGGTTTAAATTAGTACTTGCATGAGAGTTATATGATGTAAACCACTATCTCAGAGACTGCAGCCTTTATCCGTGTGAAGTCTCATAGCAATTTACCTGAACAAAAAAGAAACTTGGCTGAATAAACTGCAATATGAGAGCAAAGCTTTGTCATTATAACACCTAACTCGCAAGGACTTTAGAGACAGGTTCTTGTCTTTCCTATCACACTTTCTTGGAGCTTGAGCAGAAAAATCTACGAAAGAGGAAATAACAGCAGAAAAAAAAACCTGAACTGGTTTCCAGAAAACGGTATTCTCCTCCCGCCTTTGTGTGTGGGTAGGAAAGGAACATGCCTTGACAAGCAAACCCGTCCCAGAGTGCATCAGAGAGGAACAAGTCTTTGTTTAAAGCAGCACAAGGTTACCCCTGCACTTCTTTATTCTGTCAGCTCCTGGTAACCATAGAAAACTGCTCCAGGGAACACAGCCTGAGCGGCAGATGGAAACGGCTGTTAATAAACAAGATCATACGTCATGCCGGATGCTTTCTTACCTTCCTCACTCATGGTTGGCTAATCAGGATTCTTTGTGTAGTTTTGTCAGAAAACAAACACTATAACCAAACCCAAACATTTTGCTTTAGAAAAAAAAAATAAAAAAAGAGAGAGAAGAAAAATTCCCCCATGAGCAAAGAACCAGTCTATTGAATTAGGAAGCCTTCTGTGGTATACACAACATTCAAACGTAAACTGTTGTCCGAGGTAAAAACACAAACTTATTTTTGTATTTCAGTTAGTTCCTGACACTTTAACTCTTCCTGCACAACCTCTGTTAAAGGTTTCTTGTTCTTCATATAATTAAACCCTAAGTGCCGAGGGCTGGCCTGGCAGATAACGGTGTTACTTATTTCCTTAGTTTCACTCATCAATGCAGCCACAAACCTTTTGGATTTTAGTGAGATTTTACCATGAGACTGGCTTTCTTTGGTAACACTACAGAGAAGTATAAAATGATGTCATTATTTTTGTATCTTTTATAAGGCAAGAATAGAAGCTTGTAACAGACAGCTAACCTAAAAAGGTCCATGCTGCAAGGAAAGGACCACTGTCAGCCATCAATACTGTTTACAATTTCTATGTACATAGTCATAAAAAATTGAGTCATATTCAAAATGAAAAGACATTCCTAGCAGCTAAGCATTATGGTAAATGTAAAAAAATATACTTATGTGCCTGGTTTGTGCTGATTCCCAGGCTAGATGCATGTCCCAAGGAGCGTGGGCTAGAATAGAACAAATTTCATCGCTTCCTCGCTCATGGTCTCTGTATCATGCAGCACAAGGACATATTAAGTTACTTCTTTATTAAGCAAGAGTATGCATTTATTCAGGAAAGATTTATTTTCTCAAGTCAGAGGACTTAAAAAGCCCAAAATTTTCATTTTCTAAAAACAGGATTTGACAATGAATCTCATTCTTTCAAAGTCTTAGAGAGACTCTTACTGGTTTCATAAACAACCACAGAACAACCTGAACTCTGAAAAATAAAAATTAAACCTTGATCAACTATTTCAGTGGATGTCACATGAAGCAGCTTTGTCTATACCCATTAAACAGTGGCTGTTCTCAAATTCAGGTTTGCTTTGACAGCAAGTGCACTCACAAACAGGCTGGAGCACACAAGATTCCGTTCACCTGGAAACACCAGTGGGTACCAGAGCACCACCGTCCCTGCCACAGACCAAACCATTGATGCTTCTGAAAGTTACTTATATTTTAATGCATTTTGATACATAAATACCTTTAAGATTACTTATGTGTTTTCTAGGAAATCCAAATGGTTTCACCTTCCTCTCCTTTACAAGTTTAAGAAGCTAGGGCCACAATAGCTAAAATTGCCACCTAGCTGTCACGAGACCCATCACAGAGACTCATTTTTGAGTTTTAGCTCATAATAGTTGAGAATGTGTTTAACAGGAACTACTGATACACTGAGAAATCTGACGTGTTTTCATTGCCTCTCATTACCCCAATATGATTCTCATTGTGATGCTTTAGCATTGCTGATTTCAGTGCCTTGTGAAAGGGTGGAATAAAGAGCTAATTTTGTGGCAGGGATGCTGCTTGTGTCCTGTCTGTAACTGTTCATTCTCCAACAGAAAAGCTTTTTGTATGATATTGTAGATAAGTCCCTGGACAAACTCAAGAAAAATGAACCATTCACTGTAAGGAAAAAAGATGCTCTTTCAAATTAAATATTATGAATTATGTATATTTATTCATTCATGCTGCTTATTGATATTTGTTGTGAAATAACAGCAGCTAGTATGTTCAACAAATGATTTAACACTAAATGGTATTTTTATATTTAAATCACAACCGCTTTTCTGCTTCAGAATGGGAGTGTTTCCTATTCACCTGCCAACAGAAGAAAACACGGCTGGATTAAGAAAAAGTCAACAGAACTTCCTCCATTTATATCTCATGAAGGAACTTCGAGATCTAAGGCACAGGAGGAAGTTCACTGCCAAGTCTATATTTACAAACAGAATCGCTGCCTAATGCTTTGTGGTAGGAGCCGCATCCTCAGGGTGCAATTACAGCAATTATCTGGATGGATCTTCTCATCAGTAACCTTTGACTCATCTCCTACAAACTGTCAGTCTTCATCATCAAATGGGGAAAGCAACGTATTGTTCCTATTCAATCAGCTGCTTCTGCGAAAGAGAAGACTCCTCTGGCAGGCCAGCCTGCCTGCCTGTACGTACAGCCTCCCGCAGCTCGCCTGCAGCTGCCAGACGGGGCGGCCAGCCCAGAAGAACAGCAGCTCACCCCTGTGCTGGGCTTCTGTCGAGAAGAAGCCGGCAGGCATGCTCGCAGACTTCTGTGTTTCTCTTAGGAGTTTCAAGAGAAGCAAGAATAAAAACCTTTTTGTATGCAAAGTGCAGATGCATTGCCTAATCTTGAAAGGTGCTGAGTATCTCGGTCTTCAATGGGATCTGCTGGTTATGCGTCAATTTTTGGAAGACAGCCCCAACAGGGAGAGACCACTGTCTCAGCTCCCATCTAACTGGAATGGACTCACTGAACTAAATGGGTTGACTGTAAACTTACACCTACACAAAGATGGAGCACAGTCTCACATGAACACTATTATTATATTTATTATCATGCAATTGTTGGAGGGTGTGGCCTGGAGGATACAGCCCACTTAAATTTAAGTTATTTCAATTCCCAGTCAGTAATGCTACATGACAAAGGGATAAATAAGTCAGTTTGAAGAGCAGGACATTTAAAACTGAATGGAAAAATAACTACTATAAACAGTTTTTAACTTTCACTTCACAGTGAAACACCTGAGGAGTTACTACAACAGAAAAAAGAAAAATCACCTTTGCCTTGAAGGGAGGATGGCTTAATTCTCTCAGCCCATAGGTCTTCCAGGAACAGGTTGGCAGTTCCGAGGCCTAATTATAATCACCATTAGCTGCTACCTACTATTTGATTAGTTGGTAATAAAAGCAAGGCTCCTTCTTATCAAAGCAAACAGCAATGTCACTCCTTTACATTCCTCCCATTAGCTGCAGATGTTGTTATGTGGACAGGGCAGGGATAGAACCAATAATAGACCAAATCTGGGGGAAAAAAAAAAAGCTAAAAATAAAGCAGATCATTGACAGAGGTAACTCAAACAGTTAACTACTGTTGAAAAGTAGAAACGAAATTCTTCATTGTCAAGTGACAATTCAAAGTGAAAACAGATTGAACCAAAACTGTCAGAAAATTCTTTACCATTCTGTAACAATCACACACCCATAACGCCAGACAGAGTCCAACTGTTTCAGTCACTAACTTCAAACAATAGCTGGGCTGTTTAAAAGCTCAGCAACAGGGAACGCCTGAAGACATACTGTATTAATGTAAATTGCTTTCAAATGCACATTCAGTTTCTTAAACAAAACAAAAAATAGGTATTAAACTATGTGAGTGGAAGTGACTGTGAGAGCCATATACAACATCATCAGCTGTAATTCAGCCATCCATTAGTGACCGCATGGACTGAGCTTGCATTCAGTGGGAAAGACAGCAAGAGGGGCCTCTGTTTGTGTCAAAGGAAAACATTATTCATTTTACTCTTCCCACTTTAGAAAGGTCTTAAGACTATGGAGTCCATGCCTCCTTTATGAACCTTCCAATTACCACCACGGAACCCTCTCTGTATTTCCTCCTTGTGAGATGCTGTGCTCAGCTGCTGGTCATGCTGCCATAGTGCCTTCATATCGTCTGAAGCACTGACCTTTAAGAAGTTATAAATGTTACTTCAGTTTCAATATTCTGGGTTTAACGTCTCTGGAAGTGATTAACAGCACTGGCTTAATGTCATTAGGTCCTTGCCTATTTGCTCACCACCTTCTGCTAATGGAACTTAATCATTGCGTGCTGCAACACCCCAGGCTTCTATTTCTAGTTCAGTGAGATTAAACTAGTCATAAGCAGCAGCATAATGTGTCATCAGTGGGCTTCATCGCTCCTCAAGGCAAAAGGATTAAATCAGAGATTAATTTTGTTCTGTGTATCAATGGAGACACCATAGCTATGGTTCAGAGAGAGACAGGTAGGCTTCCTCACAGCAACAAGAATTAAACTCCCGTCTGTTGACTTTTTGTCAGTTATCTTTGCAGTTGTGAGATCGTTAAATAACCAAATTAATTTTAACTAACAAAAAAATAATCATGGCAAAGTTCTTCAGCAGATGTACTCTCAGACAGTAAACATTTCCCTAATCCAGACTCGGTAACTTGCAAAAATGTTTGAAAGACAAGAAAGAGATTCATTTGGATATGAAGGAGAGGATGACAAGAACTTAAAGATGATGGCTCAAGAAAATTTCTTGGAACACACACAAAAATGGAGATCAGCTGGAAATCTTACATCACAGCATGCAAAGACCTAGTCTCTCTAGTGACGCTGACTGTGCAGCACTTCCACACTGTTGTGACAAAGCTTAACTTGGAGAAAATATAGAAGGAACCTACAGGAGCTGACAAGCCCACCCTTTGAGGAAGGGCCAGATCACTCCTCACGGTCTGGAGGCACACTTCACCTTAAAGGACTTTTTAGATTTGACTAACAAATCTGTTGCTTGTTAAAAGCTCTAAAATCTCTTTAACTAAATATTTTTTTAGATAAACAGCTTAAAATATCATTAAACAATAATTTTACATTATATGTTAAAATGTTTTATCAGCAATAGAAAATACATTGATGTGCCCCTCGCGCACAGTCCCTACACCTGCCTGGCACTGGTAGCACCCACCTGACCTGTCATGGAGCCAGCGCAGCCAACTCAGGCAGAGCAGAAACAAACGCAGCAAAGGCATGTGCGGGGTGAAGAGGCATCGCAGTCAGTGATCGTGGAGGAACCAGCCATGCAGCTGAGGCTGTGCCGGCTGCACTGGGTGCAGATGCTCAGTCCATCAGCACCAGGGCAGCCCCATCCCAGCACAGCTGTGCTCTGGCAGTGGACAGCCAGGTGTGCACCCCCCATCCTCCTCCTGGCAGTGGGGACTATGTTTTGTAGGGACGCTAGGATTTATTAGTCTGCTAAGGAAAAAAAAGCAACAAAGAACTCTTTTATATAGCCTTGACATGCATAAAATCATCGGCAAGATACCTTACCAACTCAAAACTAAGAGAAAAAAAATCCAAGCCCCTTGGACATGCAGAATGTGTCCTTGTGCCTGCTGGCAGAGCTGTGAGCGCACACTGCCATCTACAGGAGCCTCCTCTGAATACCGCCCAGCCAACGCCCAGCACAAGGCTTAATTAAACGCGGGCTCACAAGCACTCGTTCCAACTTACAGCCCCACTCCTGCTGACAATAGCGACTCTTAATTTCCTTTCAGATTCCAGGATTTCGGGGAAACAAGTCTTCAAAGTTTTAGAAGACAAGTCATTCTAACTGATACATCAAAATGTACTTTTGCAGCACCGTATGCCACATACAGCATCGTTGAAGTTACTGTGCTTCAAGGTCTCACTTATATTATGAAGCCTAATTAGTAGAAATGTATCCAGAGTACTGTTTTTACTCTTTCTCTGCTTTTATCTACTGGGTATGGTGTGTTGCATGTGCCTGTGCAGAAACAGAACTTTTCCTGACACATTAACTACTTAAAGCACAGACAATTTCTGCTTGCAGAGGATACTCAGACTGCATTCTTCCTCTTATGTAGAAATCTTCTTTCCCAAATAACTGAATTATCTGAGAACACTGTTAGAGAATACTATAGAATATTTCAGTATTATCTGTTCCATGACATTAATCATTCCTGCATATTAACAACTCCTCCGTAAATTGTTATCTGCTCAGAATACATTCTGTTTTAAAATATATTAATACATGCATACTGGTCTAAAATATATTAGTCATATAATTAAATTATCTCTGTACAATAAACACCTGAAAGCCATAGCAATACAAATTCTTAATCATGAAGAACAATCTCCGGTTGCAGTTAAAAAGCATTAGACCACTAGGAATGACTCCTGAAGAGGTCAAAGCATTCTTTCTTGATTTCTAAAAGGACACATTTCTAGCTTCTAACTACTTAAATAATCAATTTGCAAGTTCAGAGATAACAAGAACTTTTATTATTACATTTATATTCCACTTTATGTAGTTTGATTTTTAGATGTCAGCACAAAAGGAGTCAGCTTTGTTATTAACAATTCAAATGAACAATATATATTCAGAAAACTGATGAAGTAATTTGTACAACTTCTAAAATGAACTTTAACAAAGAAATCTGCTGCTTAGAATTTATGACACAAATGGAAACAGCACAACAAGAATAAAGTCAACAATATCATTTAAGCAATTATCACGGACAAAAGTATTCTTAAGTCCAGAAGAAGGAAACCAGAAGAAATGATCAACTTACTGAAACTAGATAAATATTACCATTATGAAAACAGACACAAAACAATAATTATGAACCTTTATTAAACACTCAAATAGCACCAACTCAAATAACACTGTAAAACCAATGCGTAATTTTGAGAAATTCAAATACACTGACTTCTCAGTGATTGCTAAAAGCATATGCTACAAAGCTAAATGAGGTTTCTATTACCAAAGTGGTAATTCCTGTTCATATATTTGATTGAGCTAATTAAGGTCTTGATAAGGCCTTTTAGCGTAGTGTGGTCTATATCTTCTAAAACTGGATCATTTACTCCTGTAAGACAGCAAGCCCCTCTTGTGAATTCTGACAGCCTTATCTCCTCACCAGGTGCATGCAGATAAACTTAGGACATTGTGTGACAGTTAAAGCTTCTAAGCACGCCGTTGGTTTGGGTCATATTAACAGCAGAACAGCTGCTGAATGTAAAAAGTTATCCTAGTAGGACAGGCATGTAGACATGTTACCAAGTATAGGATAAAGCCGTTAATTTAATAGACTAACTGGCAAAAACCAAGCTTTCATTTCTAACAGACTGTTCAAAGTGTCAAAAGTTAAAAGTTCCAGTGCAGTTCATCTGGAATGCACAGCACACAGCAGAATTTACTGCCCCTGACCACATCAGCATAACCAGCACACACAGCTTGCTCAACATACAAATCCAAACTATCTTACACTGGTCGAATTCTGTACCATATTTATAATGAAGTTAAACACAGATATTAATCTTCAAATTAGGATAAGAGTTTGGCATTTTAATTAAAATTATTTACTTGCTACATGACCTGTTGTTATTAAAATTGGTTAGTAATGGTAGTGTTTATTTATAACGAAATGTAGCATAAGAATAGCAGCATTAAAGACTATTTTTTGAAGTATTTAAGATTTTACGAACAGGCTTCCGAGTATTAATTATAAATGACCAAAAAAAAAAAAAAGAGCAAACAGCGCATAAATGGCAATTGTGGTCATTGTAACTAATCATAAAAATCAATAGTACTGTAATTACTCTAACTATAGTAATTATTAATTAAGCAGTAAAACCAGTAGTTCTTATAACCTAAAAAAAGTTAGAGAATTGTATTTGACAGTTAAAATTTCTCTGCTTCTTAGATATACTATAAACATGAACTTTCCTAAACAATACAAGTGTGCTCTATTGAAGACCTAACTAAAATCAAAGGCATGGCTGTGTTTTGGATCTAGTGCTAAACGTGTGATCACAGTCTTTCATGGAAACACATGCACGAAGGCTATTTAAAGGGAAAGGAGGGGGGAAGAAAACAGCTACCACCGGCACTTGAAAAACAGTCAGCTAAAGGTGACAGAAAGTTATGCATTCCCAGAAAGGAGTGGTCCTGCACACTTTTCTGACACCAGCACACACTGCTGCTGCTTCACTTTTGTCAGACAGCTCTGTCTGTCCAGCTAATCGATCTGACCAAAACCAAGACAAGAGAAAAGATTCGTTTCTAGTTAGATGTGCATGCTGATCCAACTCACCCCACAGCCATATGGTTGCTAAAGCTGAAATAAGAGAAAAGAAAGAAAATTATGGCCAGGACACGGGGAAAAAGACAGGATGGGCAGTGTGATCCAGCTGTGAAAGCACACCCCAAAGCCTGCAGGAATGTAATACTCTAACAACAAGCCAAAAAGTAAGGAATTTGCTTCTGCCACTGTTTTCCATGCTGATGTAAAACTAAAGGAACTCTGCTGAAAAGAATGACATTGTACCTGTTTAAAACCATTGGGAAAGGAGAATAGAGCTAACAACATTAAACAACTGTTAGAAGTACAGGACATCAAACCATGTGCTTTTTTTGCACAAAATTGTATTTTAGCATTGTGATTTCTATTAGAAACAAAAGTGTTTGCAGAAAGGAGATTTACTAAATGCTTCTTGCATTAAAAAAGTCATTGCCTTTCTTGTGCTCACCTCTGGAAAGCAGAAATGGGCTGGAGTTCAGGCAGCTCTCAGTTCTATAGAGCTACTGAGGAACAAATTTGCTTGAGATCAGTATGCAATTCTGTCAGTAAATCTGGAAGAAATATGAAATGCAACACGAAACAAACCTATCTACTTTTTCATAAATTACTCTGCAATTAGCTGAAATTTTTTCTCATTCTGTTATTCAATGTATGTAATAAACCAGGTGAAGGTTCCCTATAATCTTCATACTTTGCCAATGTTCTTTAGGTTACACAGTTGAAATTGCAACAAGAAGAAAAACGAGCACAGAAGGGCTTCAACAGCTTTCAACCAGCGCCTTTTCTAGTCTTCTAACTGGACATAGTCACACATTTTGAACCAGTCAGTTACAACAAGTGAAAACAAGGAAGACCAGAGTCTTTCTGTGCATTATTTGTCCATCATGTTGAGAAGCATTTCACAGGTCATTTCTGTCTTGTGTTCTCTCAGAGTTGCTGTTTCTATTCCATCTAAAAAAGGAACAATCTTGCTGGCACAATGTTCGTTTTTCATAGTGGAGACATCTGGGAACGATTCTGGGCCAACTTTGCAAAAAAAAAAAAAAAAAGTCTTGTGGTGATTAACCAGAAAGATAAGTATTTTAATAAATTTAATAAATAGACAATTCAATTTAGTGGAGAAAACATTGCCAATATATAATAACAGCATATCTTTTATAGTTTATTTGGAGAAATAATATATTTTATGTTGAATATTACAAGTCATGTTAGTGAGTAATACCCATGGTATTCTTATCAGAGGAAAACTAAGCATTATTTAACTGGAAATTTAATTCTCATATACATGCATTTTCTTTTTTAATTATTAGTAACAGCAAATCTTTGACAGCACCAGTCACCCAAGCAATCTTTTGTAAAGCCACATACAGGATCCCACAGGCCCCTGCAAGTTGTGCAAGAAGTGGACAGTGACAAATACTTGCAAATGTCAACTTTGGGAAAAAAACCTTCTGGAACGAGCACAGAAATTTCTAATAATTGTGCGAGTCATTTAATAGACTGAGCATTTGCATGAACAACATCTAAATACACATTATCTTAGCTCTAGAAAAATCAAGCTTCCAGATGAAGAGATCTGCAAGATACCAAAAATAAATTGTTTGCACTTAGCAAAACATTAATAAACAGCAAAATCTAATTATTGCAAAAAACATAAACACTGCAGCTGTAACATTTCTAACCATACCATTACAGCCTTACCAGTGAAAACAGAAGTGTCAATGCTAATGTAAACTCAGCTGCTGATATATATTCATTAGATTCAGAAAAGCTCCAACATTTCTTTTTCTCACTATGTCAAATTTTATATCAGTGTCTTTGGCCACAAATCACTGTAGATATAATCTGATACACCAAAATGTAAGGTTTTGGGACATCCAGGCCTCAGATGTATCTCCATTCTTGTCTCTTATTCTATAAAAATCACCTAAAGAATCCTATCAAGGAGACTACTGGGGCTTTCAAAAAGCATCTAGGAAGCAGAGGGGCAAAAAGTGACTGGATATTCTGGTCAGGCAAAGCTATCTTTTTGGCCCTCCTGGTGACCTAAGGAACTCTCACCCTGCAACAGTGCAGAGATTCAGCATTAGATCAAACAGAGAAGGGGAAGGCAGGATGCATAAAGATCCAGGGTTCCTGCCCATGGCCTGGCCTAACTGAATATTATATATTGTGCTTTATCTAATTCAACAGAAATGCACAAAAATTACATTACAAGCAGACACCTCCTCTGGGTCAAATTTAGACTGTAAGGTGAAACTGTTAGAATGTTACTACCTATGTGGTGACAGGCCAAGGTTTATTTGAGAGAATAAAAAAATACTTTGCATGTTTTTAGAGTTGAAAATAAGATAAAACATAAATGATAGTATCAGGAAGGTACTAGCATAACCCAGATATAAAAGGCATTTCACTCATTGCTGCGAACTTCTCGCTGACATCAACTGACCAATGAAGTCTATCATTTGGGTCTGCCAAAACCTCAACTTACTTTCTGGGAATCTGAACCTAATGAGAAAAGATGAGGAAGCAGAAGAAAGAGAAGGGAAGAAAAACACAGACCATCTTTTGGTTTATATTGAAGTTTACAGAACAAACACTCAGTGCTCAAGAGCTATCCACAATGAGTAACACTAAGTAATCACAAGTGAGTTTCTGATTGCACCGACGTGTTGAACCAAGAGCTCCATAAACTGCCCTGATCACCTCTGCAGTATGACAGAAGAATGACTCTAGCTATTTAAATCAGTAGCAGTTTTATTATTATTTGATCACTATCTGGTCTAAGTATGAGAGAAAGAAGATGAACAATTTCTTTATTAAGATCTGCTAGATCCTTTGTGATTAACATGCAATCTGAGTTCTGAAATGAAAAAGTTTTCAATCTGGTGTATATTAAAGCAGTATATTATAAATCAGGAGCTCTTAAGAAAACTCACTGTGGCTCAAGTCACTAGTCGTGTGTTTCATCCTCCTTTATAAAGACAAAGAGAATTTGTAAAAGGGAAAAGAAAAACCCTTTATAAGCATTGCTGAGCAGGGAGTTCAGGAAGATGTTTGCAGGAGCAGGGGAACAGAAGTCCCAGAATGGGTACCTGAGCAATGACCCAACTCATATGACAAGAATTTCTGACACACAATAAAGACTATTCCAAAGTATTCTTCCATTATTAGCACTTAAATTAGCTTCATTTTGAAACAGTAATTAAACAGCAGGGGAGATTCACTGCCTTAGCCTTTTATTCTGGATTCTAATTTACATGATTAAATTCTAACTTATTCACTGATTACCTTCTTGCTTAACATGCTTTGGGTTCTCATGGGTTTTACTTTCGCCCTTGCTTCGTTTTCTGGGTGTAGCAGTTTTTGCCTTCACCAATCCACAATTTTCAGCATGCTTATGCATATTATTCTGTTAGCATAATGAAGCATAAATATATGAATCAAATATTAATGTATGTAAGCACTTTAACACACACACAAAAAACAAATATGGTTCTGACAGACAAATTTTGGAACACTGAGAGGCTGACTTAGTTAACAACCTCCATAAAACTCCTGAAAATTCTGCTTTAAAGGAACATTGCCATTTGGTGGGTATAAAATAAAATTTATCATTTTCTGGTTCCTGGATAAGCAATAAAGTTTTATACATAAAATCTGCATGTGGAAAAAGGGTTACATTTACTTTAGAAGTGTGCAACAGAGATATGTTCTCACTGCATATGGTTTTGAAAACATGAATAATAGCTTCTTACTTTCCTTGCTGAACTGGTCCTATTGCTCTTTCACTTCAATTAGCTTTCCAAGTTAATTTGTCTTAAAATTCATATGTCCACACTGCCTTCTTACTTGTTTTAGGAAGGCTACTGTATTAAACATCAGTAACTTCAATACTGGGTTGTACAAACCAGTACCAACCCTGAAAATATGATGTGGCAGATATTTTCTACCTGAAGGGGAATATTATAAAGTTCTTTATTAATTCCCCAACATAAGGTTTCGTCAAGAAAACATGTTATGCTGGCTTAGCATTTTAGAGTTAACATTACAGCCAGTACACTGCTTTTTACTCTCAGTCCTTTGTGACAATATGATCTGCAATACTTAGCTAAAGATAACTCCACTGAGATTCCTTAAAAGGAAGTATCTTACCAAGCGTGAATAGCCCTTACTACATTTAGGGCATTCGTAAACTGTAGGCTTAATATTAGAATCATGGTGCTTCCTAAAGTGAACAGTGAGAAGCTGCTTCTGTCGAAAGCTTTGGCTGCAGCATGAGCAAGTGAAGGGCTTCTCACCAGTATGCGTTCGTTGATGTACAATTAAGCGTCGTTTCTGAAACAAAGAAAATATCTGTAACACAAATATCCAGCTCTGTGACACGTTCAAAAAAACACCCAGGCACACAGAAAAGTGCAAGGATATTACACGGACTCCTCAATTATCCTCCACTGTAAGCAGATGCTGAAGAACTCATTGGGATACTGCCCACTGACTTGGAGAAGGTCAGAGGTTTTCCTTCTAACCTTATTAAGCTTAGCAGAGAAAATAATCAGAATGGGGAAATGGTACATTCCAACATAAAGGCCAAAGCAAAGCTATCCCAAATGTATTTTTTAAAACAAAGTTTTCAGTTCAGACTGAATTTATTCTGTGACACTGCTGAAAAATCACATTTAAGGTGCACCTATTATATTTTCTTCTCATCACAGTGTCACTGAAAGTGATTGCTCTTATTCTTCTAAGCAGTTCATGTACTTGAACATGAAGATTTATCAAGAAGATAGCCTCAGACTTCCCAGCATTTCAATTTTACTGTTTGTCAGCCATTTATCTTGCCAATAAATATAACCGCACTATTTGAGTTAGACTGCAGCCACAAAAGTTTTTATCTTCTTAAGGTAAATACGACCCCAAAGCCAACCCAACCTTGCCAAGCTATCAATTGAATAAGCACTAATTTTTCAGTGAATTTAAATACCTCCTGGCATGCGTAGCTACACTGATCACACTTGAATCTTTTCTCATTTCTGTGAGTCTTCTTGTGCTGCATTAGAGCATAGCGCTCATGAAAAATGGCGTCACAGTAACTGCATTTAATTGCCACTGCCATGTAGGAATGCAGATTTCGCAAGTGGACACCTGAACAGTTATTAAAAGCAATTAATTTTAATAGTAAATTTTTTATTTCCATTACTTTTAACATCAGTTAGACTGTGGATAGCCCTGATTAATGCACAGAATGTAGAGGAAAACACAAACAATAACCTTCTCCATTCTCTGCAGTAGGGGTAAAACAGCTAAATAGGCACTATTTGAAATTATTTTAAGATAACTAAAGCTGCAGTGAGGTTTTTGAAGTTTGCAGAGAAATTAAGCAGTTATAACCCTAAATCTTACTGACTTAAATGGAAATCATTTAACAAACCAAATCCTTTCAAAAACTCCAGTAACTGCCTGCTTTTATTTATACATAAAAGTTCTTTTGAAAATGCTACCCAAAGTAGTATTTGCAATATTAAAACGAAAAGTGCAAAAACACATCAACAAAGTAATTGTATGTATGTAAATAACAATTCCACGTCTACCTCCAAGTATTTCATAGACTTCAATGGGATCATTAGTTGAAAATATAAAGAGATACTAAAGGCATCTTTGTATGTCTAAATATCTTTTTAATACAGCTTTTTCATGTATTTCTGGAAACTTAAGATTTTACACATATTTTGTTGGTATTGGTCAGCTATATTGTTTCAAATACAGTAATCAACTCTGTCCCAGACGAAACCAGGACAATATGCTATATTTTTAATACACTGATGTATTAATAAAACTGTCATCTGTATAAAAACATTTTCTTCCTAGAAGAATTTACACATGAAATGCATGGATAGGGACAAGTTCACTCATACTTGAAGCAAGTACTGTTAAAAACAAGAGTAGTTAAAAAATTTAGTATATGAACTTCCCAGAAAATCATGACAGCTTATATTTCAAGAACTGAGGTTTGTACAAGGAAAAATTTTAATCTCTATTTTCAGTTATAAATATAATTTTAATTTGTATTTACAGTATCGACCTGTATAGCAGTAATGTTTGATATTGATGGCAAAGGAAAAAATTCCATTATCTGCATATAAAATGAAAATGAACTTACGCAGCGGTTTGTTCTTTGCATTCTGGGAAAAGACCTCAACTAGCTAGGAGACATTTGAGTTTCCTGAATCACCTTCAATGTTTCATGAGTGTTATATAGCCTAAAAATAATATTTGATATTGCTGTGATAGAATTTAGAATTCTAAGAGTTTTGAGTGCTTGAAGTAAAACCACTGTGTGCTGGACTGATGAAGTCAGACTTGAAAGTTAACTTGCACTTTACTAACTAATGCAATGATATGTATTTCTTTAAATTACAAGGACAATGCACTTGGCAACTAAACACACAGTAATTTTAGATTAAGACGTAAAAGCTGATTTGGTATATGCAAAAAACCCACCTATACTAAAACATTAAATCTATTTTAGTTTATTATATAGCTAGACACATATTCACATTTTAACTAGAGCCGAGAAAGAAACAGAATGTGAGAACTGAAATGGCTTTATACAGATCTGACTGTTTTCTGTGGTGTTTAGAAAAAACTTTCCGATACAACCTGGAAATATTTGCCACTTTGGATTTTAAACAAATTAAAACAGCAACCACAAGATGTCACCACATCTCCTTGCAGGAGGAACTTACCCGTAAAACAATGAATATGTTTTCTATAGAAATACTCTATAATGATATAAAGTCATATATAACATATAAGCAGTGAAAATTAGAGATTTCACCTCTATCTCTAAATTTAATTTTCAGTTTTTTCCTTCAAACTCACCTAAGTCACTTTTTCGTGTAATAATGGCACAACAGTGTGGACACTCGTATTTTGGCATGTTTTCTCCGTGCTTCCATAACATATGGGTTTTCAGGGTACCACTCTGAGTGAATTTGGCCTCGCAAATATAACATTCATAGGGCCTTTCACCTATAAAAAACCATATGAAAATAACATACGCTTAGAAACTCTCTCTACTTATTTGATACAAATGCAAAATTCACACAGATCTCAACATTCATGTTCTAACAGCAACAGCCTCCAGACCAACTAAAATGTTACTATTAATTTACAATGCACCTAAACAAGGTTACTTGGCTGATTACAACACAAAATCTTGATTTCCAGAAGCTGCGAGTCATGAAGCATAAAGCCATTAATATAATTCTAAACTATTAATCAGGAATTATTTTAGTTAACTTTTATTTTGCCTTGAATATTTCACATACAAAAAATGCAGAATTGTCAAATATGCAAAGAGAGAAAGTGAACAGCTGTAACATGATAAAAATGATTCAACAACAGCCATTGGTAATGGTGCAAGAGAAAATAGTAAATTCATTTTTTGCCATTCTGCCCCCAAAAAGAGTATCATCAAAAACTAAATCAACACTGGCAATTACTGCAGCCTAATAAGAGCAGAGAGAAACAGCTAATGCTGAGGACCCAATGTGCACAGATTTTGAACCAGCTCCAGTCTGTTTCTACGGACCAAGGCCCTACCAGTACTGGGTAACACTGGGTGTACAGTCTGACTACTTCGTTTGTCTCTCATTGAAAAATAATTGAGTTTAATTGCACCAAACTGCCTTGAGATATGAACCAAAGCAAGGTAAGAGAGGATATTTGAAAGATTTGATTCAAACGACACTCTCACACTCTGATTCAAACTAAAACACTAATCATACACTACGTATCATAATTGAGCTAAGTTAAACCCTGAAGTATGGGATAGCTATTGACTGCCTTCTCAGAAGGCATGTATGATCTAGAGTCATGATTGGAACACATTGCTTTCAATGTTAATTTAATTCTTTGCTGACCAAAGTAGTTACTAGCAATTTGGGGCCAAATGACGTCCATGTTTTGAGCAGACATTTTAAGCTCTCCCATCAGATACATCTCCATATAAAATTAACCAACTGAGAAATAAAAGTGACAACTTGACCTGCAGAAAACAAGACCACATAAATGAAATATTTTTCTAATACAAAAAAACGCTTAGGAAGAACAGCAAGACTATAACCACTAACGCTGTACAGTTAGACATCCAACAGCCAAATCCAGAAAATTTAAAGAGAACAATTTTTTTTTTGCACTTATTTACTCAAAATCACAGATGAAAAAAGTGCTAATTTTAGTCTGAAATTAGATCACTCTAACCCCATGGACGCTAAGGGCCGAAGGACATAGACTTCATCATTACATCAGAGTCCTACCTGAATGAGTTACCATGTGCCTTTTCAGTTTGTACGCATCTTTGCTAGCATAACTGCAAAGGTCACAGGCATAAGGACGCTCTCCTGTATGTGAGCGAATATGGCGTTTCATTTTGCTTGCCTAGTATAAAAATAAAAAAATTTTCTGCCATAACGTTTACCTTAGAGACATAATCAATTAAAATGCATAAGCAATTTTACAAAATACATCTATTGCAATTTTTAATATTGCACAGAATTAGTGCTCCTCACCCACACACACCCTTTTTCCTGTACAATCAGCCTGTTCTTGTTTTAGGTAACATTTCTGCACTCTT
>NW_010130250.1:80755-86813 GCF_000699245.1 Pterocles gutturalis
ATCTTACTTCCATGTTTAGTGCCAACATAAACAAAAGGAGAAATTTTATAATAAGAACATAAACTCTAGAATTTTTAAATCAGCTGGAAGGGATACCTGCTACCTTCAGGCTACTTGGATATGCCAAACAAAATTATTTGAAAATACTCAAGAAAACAAATGAAAGACCAAATTCATTAACCAAGAGTCCTTATTAATCTTCAAGTCCCAGTGAAGCACTTTAATTGCAAAAGTTTAATTCATTTGACTTTTTTATACTGCTCTTGCGATACATTCTACATAAATATTGTAGGTATGCAAGCTAAAATTAGGAGTTACCTAACGTTCAATTCCTCCATTTATAAACATACTTAATGAATTCACTGCTAGATCCATTCAAATCTATCACACTATTCGCTTAAATAAAGTTAAACACAATTGCCAATCTTTACTATATAAAAGTCAAATCATATGTATGCTATTACTAGGGAGCCCCTTCAGCTCTCCTGATTCAGGTAAAGCCTACAGCAATATTAGTGAGGGTTCTGCAGCAGCAAGGAGTGTCAAATACTTCCTTATCAAACCCAGGGAAAGAATAGGACACTAACATAAACTGACAAGGTTTTTAAAGATGTAAGCTATCCAAAATCTAATTAATAAGGTAAGGTGTGTGGGATAAAGTTCAGGCTTACTTACAGCTTTAGGTCTGGACATAGCACATAAAAAATTTAGACATTGAATCTCCACTAAACTGTGACAGTGATTCAATCATAGGTGACTATGACTGTGATTCAATCGTAGGTGAGTGACTGAAAGCCTATTTTTTCCAAGTGAACCCTTAGTCAGTCCCTAACTTTTTTATTTCCAGATTAAAAAAACTTCCATCCTGTAAACACAAACATCATCAAGCATATAAACACAATACACGAGCTTCATTTTAGACACAAGCCAGTCTTGTCCTACAGTATATGGAATGAAGGGCAAAGGAGGACCAAGTATGCTTTTGTAGGATCAAATTCCCATAAACATGTTGTCTAGTGGCCACTTGAATAAGTAAAGAAGAAAACACCCTTAAAATGGAATAGTTTTAAAAAGCCAAATAACAGTACAAATATTAATTTGAAGCAACTAATTTATAAATATTACTACATGGACAAAGTAATAATTCAAGGAATTCAGATTACTTGTTCCTTTTCTGAGAGGTGATGGGGGTGAAAAGGTGTTCATACCAATGAAGTGTATGTCACCACAGTTTTAGTGACCAGGTATCTTGCAGTAATACTGCAGTAACACAGCAGACAAATGAAATTGAACCCACCAGTGTGGTCCAAGACCATCAGTGGAGCCTGGTGGTTTTTGCTTTGATGCTATTATACATGGGCCACTGATTCCTGGGATCCAGCAGATCTCCCTACCTTTACGGCCCCTACAATCCTCTTTCACAGTATTGACATATTACAGCAACCACAAGTTTGGCCATTCCTCCCAATTCAGAATGCATCCGCATCACAAGCCAAATATTCATACTGTGGCTTGACATCTGCAACTACCTCTGTAATGTATGGAGTTGATCTCATATAGAAATCTGACAACAACCAAGGATGATATACGCACAGGTAGGTCCAAATTCAGCAGAAACTTCTCAAGGTTACAAAACTGTGCAAAAATGTGATAACTTTACATTAAGATCTTAGTATGTGAAAGCCTATAAACCCTCCCAAAAAATTCAGTAAGACTGTACTTACTTCTACACTAGAATATTTACACATTGAACACTTGTAAGGTTTTTCTAAAGTATGTTTGTAACGCCTGTGTCGTGAGAGTTCACCACTGGTCACAAATGCCATATCACAGTCACTGCATTTATAGGGTCTCGTCCCTGTAAGAATACACCGTTTCTTAGAATTTTATTTAAAAACACAATGGTATGATTTGTCTGCCTTAAGCCAACATGCACAAATTTTTAACAGAACCTTTTCTGAGATTCTGGATTATTATATACAATATATGTACACCGTAAGTTTATTATAAACACTATTTATCAAATTGCTTCATATGGTTATATAGCAAAAAGAAAACACCACAAAAAATCAGTTATGCACATAGGAATCAGACAACTGAAGTCAATATTCAGTTGACAAATATTTTTAGAATTATATTTAACAAAATAAATTAATATATACACAGAGAGTTACTAACGACAGACCATGTCTTTTCAGCATGGAATTCCAAACAAAATCAGAGAAACTTCTGAGCACAAAATGATCACAAAATACACCTCTAAGACTAAGTCATCTGTCTGCTAACTGAATTTGCAGACAATATGTGAAATGAAGTATTTTCACACGTTAAATACCTGTATGTACATTCACATGGTTATGCAGGAGAGTAGCTGTACGAAAAGCTTTATGGCAGAGGTGACACACATGACGTTTCTCATCAGAATGGGTTTGCAAATGACGATTAAAATCTGATATTCTGAGTGAGGTGTCTGTGCACAAACCACAGCTGAAAACTGCTTTTTCTCCTGTGGGAACAAAGACACATTTAGATAGTATGAGCCTCAAAAGAATGACTTCACTTTTTCAAAAAATAGTAGCAATTTCAATATAGTTCCTCTACTTTGGGTAAAACTACTTCATACTTCTACATAAAAGGACTTCAAAATACCTTACCAAAAAATCAAGCTGTCAGAGAGAACTCATTGTATTTATTTAAGACTTCAGTGATTTGCCCTCAAAAATAGCGCCATGTGTTAGTGATATTTACTAATCCCAGGAAACCTGGCTCTCGTACCCAAGACCAGATGAAGCTTCCTCTCTTGTGATAGCATCATGAAGACGTGGTTCATCAAGGCATCATGAAGACGTGGTTCACCAAGGCACTTGCAACCTCTGCCAATACACTTCTTGATGACCACCATATAATCAGTATTAAGTAAGCTTGTTCAAAGATTTGGAAATAGCAGGTTAAGCTATTCTCATCTTCCTGGGTAGTCCTGAATCCATAAAGTGTATGTAAAAACCATCATGATGTAAAAGCCTCTTTAAAATTTTCAGTTGAATTTGAGGAAAAAAAGATCAATTCCTTGAAGAAGTCATAGAATAAAGTTATGCTTTCTGGATTACATAGCATTTCCAAGTTCATGGCACAGCAGTAGTGAATTTCTTTTGAGCTTAACAAGTTAAATGTGCAACACTTTCAGTTTTGAACAATATTTGAAACTGTGAAATGGCAAATACATCATATTTGAAGAGCCCTTCCAGAACAGTTGTCTCAGCTCCCAAGTGCACTCTCTGTAATGATTTTCATGCTGAGACCAAAATATATTTTATACAATGCTTTATACCACACAGAGATGTGCAGCTAACACTTCACTTCAGTAATAGCAAACAAAACCACTTTATTGTTATTTATTCATTGTGGATTCATGCCCACACAAAAGAACATTGTTAGCTTTGTTAAAGCTGCTCAAATGTGCTTCCTATAAATGCAGTAACTAAAACAAGGCGCATTATCAATTGTTACAATATCCACAAACAATCTTAGCAAAGATACCGTAAAATCCAGATATTATGACATGCACATCCACAGACTCTTCAACGTGACTGATGTCATCCAGCTTTTACAGTACACACATACAGTTTCTAGGGAAACAGTCGCTTAACCATTTCCTTCTAAGTCAGTCCTTAACTTCTACAAGACACTTTTATATTCCTAAAATCTTAAATCAGCCATTTTCTGTTACTTTTGCTTAATTTCTGGGAGATACCTTGCTGTCAGGCATTGATACTTGCCCACCACCCTCAGCCAGCAACTTGGAACCACTCTAAACTCATCCATAATCCCCTGAACAAGCAAATTTTGAAGCTGAATGAGGGAACTAAGAAAGACTAAGTAAATTACTAGGTTTATTCAAAGTCATTTATATACAATATTAACTTTGAAATCTCCCTGGAGGTTTCAAATACCACATACTACAAAAGACCATTAATTTCTAAATGCCATCCAAAATGTCCCTCCTGAACACAACACAGATTACATCAGCCTGAACAAACATCTTTTATCATTTAAGGCTGAAGGGTATTATTCCTTCTTCCAAATTTCCACAAAATGTTAGATTTAACCTAAACTAAGCTTAACAATTACCACCATGGGAATTTAATATAAAATTTCAACCTCACTTCAAAATTAAAGGTAACTTAACATGAGTTATCTAAAAGTGAACTACAAAGATTAACTTTTTACCTTCTTTCCGATAAGGAGCACAAATCTGAAATTTTAGATTCTTGGGATTTCTTATAACTGTTTGTTCTGATGGAGTTGCATATTCCTGCACATTATTTTCATTGCATGAGTCTGACAAATCACCACTGGCTTTGCAACTCTGGCTCTTTCTTTCCCCAAGAGTGAAAAAAGGTTCCTTTCCTTCTCCCTCTTCAGATGGGGTCAGTTGCTGGACCTTATTTTCAAACACGATTACATCATTATCTTTGTCAATCTATTTAAAAAAGAAACATTTTACAACTTCCCTAATCAAAGGTAGTCACTAGTGGCAAAACAACTGAGCTATCAACAAGATGCAAGCTACTAATTCATTTTGATTTTCAGCCTTAGACGTGATTGACAAAACTGTAACAAAAAATTTGCATTTAATATACAGCAGGCTGCGAGGTGAACAATTACTAAAATTGAGCCCTAACACTTCAAAATTTTATACAAAAATTCAGAGCACCATTTTAAGATTACAATACTGAGAACATAGAAATTTGTATCCTCATCTTTTAAAAACATTTTCATTTCAGTACATTTACTTCTTGAAAGAAAACTACAAGTATGCTCTCAATTTTTTACCCAACTAATATAAGATTTTTTCAGCCTAACTGTAATGCTTAAAGATTTTTCTTCATCATACACCAATTAACAAGGTTGTGATACTTTTTGCACTAAGTAAATTTAAATATGACCATACCTCAGAATTATCTTGAGTGGCACATGAGTTTTAAAACAAACAAAAAAAAAAGATTTTATTATAAAACCAATAGCAAGCACAGGATAAATGCCAATGTTTTCATGTCCTTTTAATAAAATGCATTTCAAATGAGACTATATTACACATCCATTTAACAACTGCTGTATTGTACTAACGCAGAAGAAGGGAAATTGTCTAATGCTACTTAAGAGATCTAGGCTGTCAAACCAAATAGCACCAAACTGGTGAACTGAACTGAACCAAAAACTTGTCAGAACTTCAACAGGTCAGTCATCTAGAAAGCCTAAATTTTTAGTTTGCCTTTTTAAACATGGGGTGAAAGTATTAAAAGCTGTACAAAGGACTAGATACCGAATTCCAGCAAGTCTAAACACCTAGAAAAAAAATCAATATTGAAGTCAGAACCAAATCAGTGTGATAGTACAAGCTAACAGCCAACACATTGCCATCTTCACCACATTCAGAACTTCTACCTCCATCAGGAGCATGTCTGCTGGTTTCTCTGTTGGCTTGCTTTCTGAACTCTTGGCTTGCTCTTTTTCTTCCAGAACGTTAATCTGCATCAGTCCTAAGTCATAAAAAACACAGATACCTTCCTGTGCACTGGCAGCCACACCTGCGGGCACATTGTGCAGCTCACCCTGCCCTGGCTGCAGCACACCTGCCACAGCCAGCGCCAGCCCCGGCTGCGGGTGGGCAGGTATCCGGCAGACTCCCTCCAAGTTCTCTTCCTCTGCCTTCAGACACGCTCTCTGTAGTGCCAGCAAGGGGTTTTCACTCTCTTCAGGAGACAGGGACCACCCTGGGGGTATTCTTGCCAGTGCCCGCATTTTGATTCCTGCACTGTGGTCACAGGCACCGTTCCTCTCCTACCCCCCGCCACACTCTTCTGTCCGTTTTTCCACACCCCAGCCCTAAGGCCTTGTACACTGTGCTGAGGGAACCTGTTCAAAAGGCAAGGTTAAAAATAAGGGCAAACCACAGGCTTTCAGGACAACCCCCTGGCCCTACCTCGCACTGCAGCCCTTGACCCACCCCACTGGCCTGTTCACCTGGAGACCTCCTGCAGGACTCCCCCGGCGCTCC
>NW_010130250.1:86867-126980 GCF_000699245.1 Pterocles gutturalis
CGGCCAGCCCTCACCCTCCCCAACCCGCTCCCTCAGACTCCCTCTGATCCTCGGCCAGGGGGTCCCTCCACCCCAATCCACCTCACAGCCCTGCAGTGGGAAGATCTTCACCTCCCAGCCTGTCAGCAGCAAGCGTGCCCCATGCCCTGCTGCTTCCCCTCGGGAATGGGCGGGCAGAGACGGGGCCCTGGGCGCGCAGAGAGAGACGGGGCCCTGGGCGCGCAGAGGGGCCTCTTCCCTGGTGCGCACCTCAGCACGGGCAGCCCTGCACACCCAGCAGGGAGCCTGTCCCCTCAGCAGCAGCAGGAGGCGGGAAGCCCACTTGGCTGGTTCCTCACCTGTTCTTCCCCAAGAGGTGCGAAGGCCTGACATGGGTACACCTCCTAAGGCCTCCCCGTGTAAGGCCAATGCCCGACGCCCAGCAAAGACCTCATCTCCTCACAGTGAAAGCACACCAAATCCCACAGCTAGGCAGCCAGGTCTCCTGTAAAATCAGCCTGCCATTTTGTGGTGCTCGAGTCCTAGACGGAAATCTCTTGGTCTTAATTGTAGGCCCTTAACCTTCTGCTCCCACTTGTCTGGAGACTGCGGGGCTGAGCTCAATTGGTTTCCCAACTTGCAAAATATTTGAAGTACTTCCCACATTTCTCTCGCAGAAACACTTCAGCCTGGGTGCCGTGTCGCTGGAGTGCTGCTGAAGAGCTGGCTGACTGCTAGCGCCGCGGCAGCTCTTACCCGGGGAGATGAAGTATTTTACAAAATTGGCTGAAGTAGGTTTGCAGAGGCAGCAAAGCGATATATAAGCATCATTACACTATACTTTAGGCCAGGATTGGTTATTCAATGAGAACAAGAAGTTTTAAACTTAAGAGTTCTCCAAAGGCATTGTAAAAATGGCTTTGAGGTAAACTTGTATGATTTGAGAGACTTAACATTTAATCTCACGTACCCTTCTGGACTAGCAATTTCCAACCGTCAAACATTTTGTAAGGCCCACTTAGCACTAATACTCTATTACACACTAGTGCAAAGGACAGATTTGGAGCTTTATCTCTAAATATTAGTCCAGTGCACTGTGATGTACAGTACATTGCAAAGCGACTACAGCCCAGTGTGGTCCAGATCCTGCTAAACCCTGTGCTGAACTTCAAACAAAACAAAACCAAACCCCTCACCAATATGTAGCTTTACTTGCCTGTGTAAGTAACCCATTAAAACTGGCATTTGTGAAATACCCATAGCACAAAATAGCAGCGAATGCCGCTGGCCTGTTCAGCTGTACTATTCCAACAGAGGAGGTGGTGCTTTGCACAGAGCCAATATTACACGGTGCATTTCTGAGTACAGTTAACACTGCTGGGTACCCAGGAACCACACGTCCCCCTTTCCACCGAATTTGGCAGGGGCATTATTACTATTTCTGTGTTTTGGGTGCCTGAGATAGCAGGTGCTATACAGGAAAAGCCAGTGATTCTGATTACTGTACAAAGAATGTAGCTGTGAAAAGTACATCGGCAGGGCCACTGTAACAAGCTATAAGAATGAAAAATGAAAACCTTCACATCTTGAAAAATTAATCTCATGACAAGTCTGATTTTAGGTCATTGACCTTACTGGGCCTTATCCTTACAGACAGCAAGTTCCTGTGACTCCCTTAAATACCCTTGACAACAACTACTCCTATCCACAAATCTAAAGAATCCTAAATGCAAAAGTAATATAAATATTTTACATTTAATAACTGCAAATTAGTCATTATGTTACTCAAAATCAACAGAAATCCAAAGCAACCATTTAAGCTTAAATATGTATTCCAGCAATTTAGGTCTGATATTTTAGTTAGATACCACATTATTTGTCATCTACAGAATCTAGCGGCTCTCAAAACCAAAGAACAGGATACAGTATACACAATATATTCATCTAATTACACTGCTGATGTAGCCAGAGATGATACTCACACATTCTGAATCTTTTGAAGTTGCTACGTACACTGTGCAATTATGATAGTTGAAGGGCAATGAGGAAAAAGTTGTTATAATAATATGTTATAATAATACATTCTCCTTTAGGTCATTTTAATGAGTTTTTCTGCACTTAAACAGTCATCGTCATCCAAGAGCTGTCCTGCCTTGTACTTCCGCATTATTAATACCAGCATTGTTCGTGCTGCTACAGTTAAAGGTTTGTCATTATTTCCATTATAAACTGATATTTTCAAAGATTTATAACTCAAATGCAGAATAGCCCTTCAGTTCATTTTTACTGAATTTAAAGGAACCACTTGGATCAGCAATCTACAAACCAAACCGCTTTCTGATTGCATTTTGACATAGTAGAGGTTAACAGCTCTGTAATGGCTGTTATGGTCTATTGTGCATACAATCTGCAGTTACCACTACTGCCTACAGCATCAGCTATCCCAAACTTCAGTCAAGCTTCTACCCACTCCTCTAAAGGGTCTGTTTCTTTCTAATGGATCAACAGTCTGCATGAAAAAATCTAACACAAGAATAGAGGTCCTTTTTATTTTTTAAGTCAGTTTTATTTGGGGGGGTAAACATACTCAATATGAATTATTGTTTGTTAGGAGTATTTTATAAGGAATATAAGGAATTTAATATAGGCATATTCTATTGTGATAATGTTTCATAAACAAAATTAAGCCACAAAATCGCTGATAAATTGCTGATAAGAATCTATCCGTGCATGAAAGTGAATACATGGACAGCTAAAATCTTACATCAGCAGATTAAACTCTACCCTTGGCTGCACTAAGGAAACCCAGCAAACTTTGTTCCCATCTGTATTTTTCCACTAAGTATAAACACTGCAGCTGAGTTTTTTGATTGGATATCTGTTCAGATTGTGAGTCTTAAATCTGAATAATGTTTTTTATAATATTTAAGGTGCTTAATGCTTGTTAGATGGAGCTGACTTTTTAAAAAGCTCCATTACCATGTAACATAAAGCATATTTAACCTTGAGGGTAGTTAAAATTTTTCCATTTCATTCCCTTCCTGTGTTTTAGAAATCACTCTGGATGACTGCAGAGGCCATATAACCAGCCTCTACTGTGTATGCTTTGCACCTCCATCTTCCTATCGTAGATCCTAAACTACAGTCCTCTGATGCCAACAGAAGGATTGCCATCAAATTACATGGGTTTGGAATTAGGCCCAGAATAGGTAACTACGTGAAGCAATAACGATGCAATTTATTTACACATTTTTGACCTGTCCACAAAACTCAATCAGGGCTGTTGCAATATACTTGAAAGAAACAAACAAAAAAAAAAAAAAAAAAAAAAAAAAAAAAAAAAAAAAAGAAAAAAGATAGACCAAAGCCAAAAAGCCAAACAAATAAGTCCCAATTTAACCTCCAATGCTCATAATTGTTTCATGTACAGTATTAGTCTTGAAATCTCCATTCTTCTCCAGAACATGACTCCTGTTAGTCTACGAGAAAACCCGGTCTTTGTTGTGACTTATTTTGACAGTTTTAATATCATTTTCCACCTGGCATCTGGAAAGTTTTCTATTTTCACTTTCCTCCAATGTCTCACTTCTGTTTCCAAGTATATGTCGTATTCACACTACACCTGTCATACTGGTATCTATGTGCCTTAACACCGGTCTGAAAACATGTACGCCTTTACTTTGCTCTTACACTAGGGACAACTGCTACTTTCATCACCTGTTTTGCAGTGAGATACTGCCCCTCTCAATAATGACAGCAGTAGATAACCTCCTTCACACCATCACCAGTTTCCGAGAAAGTGAGTGTACTTTTATAATATTCAAATTCATGTTGTTCTTTTAAACATTGTTCACTTTATGTAGTTTCAGTAGTCACTAAATGGTTTAAATCTTTTCACTGAACTTTCTGGTGCTGTCAACTTGGTTTTTAGCATCCCACTTTCACACAGATGAAGCACTTCTTCAGAGACCACCAAAAACCTTAATTAAAAACAAATGAAAGCATGTCAGCTAATGAGATTTAAAAAAAAAAAAAGGATTGTATTGTTTTGGATGCTGTCCTATGCAACTGGAAATTGCAGATTCAGAATTAACTTAGTACTTCAGTGCTGGCCTGGAAGATTCTCAGGAGAAATTATACAGTCTGAGTTTCAGAAAAGATACTAATCACTTGGAAAGAATAATATTATTAAAATATTTTAGCTTTTCTTTTCTTTTTTTGTTTTTCCCCCCAGATCTCTGGTTTTGAGATGGAAGCTGCAGTTTATTCTAGCAGACATCATTTAGGATTCAGATTTGACCTGGATTTCTTCTCTACCCAAAATAACACAATTCTCCGGTCCTCATCTCTAAAGCCACATAAAAGCTAGTCAGGCCTCAGACCCAGGAACTTCAGAATATACAGTCCTGCTTGTTCCCTTACTTACTCCCTAAAGCAAAGGGAAGATGGGAGCATAGCAGAGCAAAGACAGATGGCAGTCATCCTGGAGGGTATCGATTGACTAGTGTCTAGCCTGGCTATAAATTACCACTTCTCTTTCTTGGTGGCAAGAAAAGGGTGAGGAGAGCTGCAGAGCTCTCTTGGAGGCACAGTGCTTCCTTGCCGTTCATGTACAATCAGCTATATGTGGGCTGCGCCTAAGGCACAGGGAAAGCCTTGCTTTGCTCTCTCTCCACTGCTCATCTTGACTTTGAATAGACAAATCAACTCTTTAAATGTAGGTGCTTCTTGTAGAAAAACCAAAGCAACTTCTATTAAGTTAAATGTCTTAATGCTTTTACATATTGCCTATGCTTTTAAAAATCCTGCTCCATACTATTAATGATTATAATTATATAGTAAGGCAAAAAAACCAGGGCATAATAGTGTACAGATGTGGAATATATAAAAGGGGAAATATTTAACATAAGCTTATTGGAGCTGAAAGTACCAGGGATGATTAATTGCTCAGACACAAGTCAGGGAAGTGGTCTAAAAAATATTAACCATAATTGCAATTTATCTATTAACCATTTCATTTAACATCATGATATATTTAGAAACAATTCTGCCATCCAGTAACGCACCGTTCGCTGCTTGTGGCAAACGGCAGATCTGCGTGCCTGGGTCTGTTTGGAAGAAGGATGTTTACTTGAGAAGTATATTACTTCTTCCATTTCAAACAACATTAGCATGGTAATACAGTTAACTACACCTCAGTGACTTCCAATGTTTTTACAGAATACTCTTTAATCCAAGAGATAGCAAAGAAAGTTTTAAAGACAACTCCCCTCAGTTAGCTAGTAAAGGTTTCTGCTGCTGTTTGTGCAAGGGTCGAAGAGTTAAAAGTTTAAGAGGCAGAAAGTTTTCCTCTTGTTTTGACTAAACTGGAGGAAACATGCTAGAGCTGTGCAGAATTTGATTGCCAAACACAAAGTGAAGATACACAGTGAGAAAAGATAGTAAAGGTTTAACCCAACTGATGTAAGAAACAAACTCCAAGGATGTCCATGTTTCCTTGCTTTTATTGCGTTGTTAATCTTTAATCAGGAAAACAGTTCTGAGAACAGCTTTGTGCACAGCTAAACAGGCACCATTGCTTGGAAGTTAATAAGATCACCAGAGAACAAGACTATTAAATCATTGTCCTAATAAATCAATGAGCAAGATGTACAACCCAAAAGAGTTCAAATTCTGCTTCCACGTAGATATGCAGCAAGTGCACATTAAACCTTGCAAAATCAGCAGTAAGGAGTTGGTTGTGAGAGAGCAGTGGCCTTCCGTGCAATTTCTTTCCAGCTCAGATCACAAATCAGCATGGGCACTAGTTTCTGAGGAACCTTAATCAAGCTTCTTAATTCAAAAATCCAAAGAAATCAAGAATGGGCTACAAAGTTTAAGGGCATATTTAAAGACACGTATATTAGTGTGACCTCCCTGACAGCAGGTGATTTACTCCTTGATATTTATAAGCAGAGATACCTTAAATCTCAGAGTCCTCCTCCCTCCTAGAGTGATGAATCATCACTTAAAAGTCCAAAACCAGGTAACCCCATGGCTCTCCATCAGGAACAGGTAAGAGAAATACGGTATAGCAGGCATAGTTGTACATCTCTTATGCTCCTGTAAGAACAAACCAAGTCAGCCTTGTAGCCCTCCTCTTCATAATCTTTTCAAACAGCAAGATGAGGAAGTGCCTAGAAAGCAAATGGGAAGAGCTAAGCGACTTGAGTTTTGCAAGTAATGGTCATTACTCTGTTCAGAGCTGACTCTAGAAATGTACAGTCTCTTGATCTGTCATTCATATCCTTCTTTTGTTCTGTCTTAAACAGCAAGTTTCACAGTCCAGTTGAACCCTTCACCTCTTTATTGAGTGTTTGTAGCAATATTCATACTTGTGGCAACTTGTCTTATAGGAACCATTTACACTGACAAAACAAAAATGCTTTTACATTGAAAAAATCCCATTGTGGTCCACCCATGGTGCCTTCTTTCTATTAGAAATGTGCTAAACATAAGTGTACAGTATGTAGTATTGCACCTGAACTGGTAACAATTACATCAGCATTTTCCAGTTAACACAGGATCTATTACAGAGGTAGCTGGGTTTTTGCAATGTTGATTTTCCTACAACAGTCAGGTTCAAGAACCAAAAGGTATGTAGTGCTTGACATAGGCACATTTGCTCTCTGACCTTTAGATGTAGCCTGGCTTTTATTTCTGCACAATCAGCTTCTCTATCCTGTTGTTGTGACTTCCAGTGTTACAAAAATGCTTGAAATACTAATCAAAGCTATTTTCCTCAGAAAAATACAGAACAAATCTCACTTGAAACAGCAAACACTGTTCAGCCCAAGCTGGTGCTGTAGTGTTAAAGGAGAAAACAGGTTCTAGTAAATGTTTTCCATTTCAAATAAGAACATACTGTTAGTATTACAATAAACTAGAGAGGACCTAAGCAGGGACTATCCATGGCACAGATATAAAGATAAGAAGCAATAATGATCTTGTCTAATTAGGTTTTAAACTCCTCCAACCAGAAACTATCAACCAAACTAGGAAGAACTCACAAGAAGAGAGAGAAATTGGCATTATCACCTCCCAACCCCCTTCCCGAGAAGAGGATAAAGGCTTGAGGATGTAAAGTTACATGCCTGAAGTCAAATGCTAAGTCCATAGCAGAGCTCCCTCTGAAAACAGAATCTAAACCTTCCGATTCCGCACCCACACTTACTGGTTAAAGCCACCGTTCTTTAAAGAAGTCGACCCATGAAGGACATATGGAACTGTGTCCAGTGGTTCAGACTGCATGTAATGAGGGATAAAAATGACAAGAGAGACAAAAGGTAAATGGAAGCTTTTAAACAAATGAGAAAAAAACACATTGCAAGCCAGGTAGACAGAGCTGTGTAACCCTGAAATGACAACTGACAACAGTATGCTGCTAGCAAGCAAAGGCTCAGAGAAATAACAAACAGCATGCAAAAGGAATGAGCAAGAGGAGCCAGGGTTGTCTCCTCCTAGAAAAAAATAAACAAGTTTAAATTTTAAAAAGTGCAGGCATGTCATTGCTGAAGGCCTGAGTAGGTGAAGTCTCTGCAAAAGGGCACAGTTAGCAGGACCCTAGTTATCACCACAAAGCCAGAAGACTGCTTTTGAACAAGAGATTGAAACATCTGCTGCTTGAACCTGTGTGGAAGGGTTTGTCATTTACCCCCTCCACAGGTAGGGAGCAGGGAGCCCTTGACAGCCGCAAACACACAGCTCTGCGGTAAACAGATTTCTCTGCAGCAAGGGTTACCATTTTTATTTGCAAAGCTGAATCTCTGTGCCATCTGGGCTTTGTGTGACTGAGCAGAGCAGATGCTGCATAGGTGAAGGGAAACACACAACCTTATGCTGACTGTTTTCCCCTCTGTTTAGTACAGTTTGTCCCCTTCTCTCCTGGCTGCGGTTCTGCTGTGCATCCAGACCAAAAAAAAAATGCAGTAACCTTTCAAAAATCATAATAATGTTCTTATCAACCTTGCGCTAGCTAAGGTAAAGTCAGTTAAAGCCTTGGTGGGCCCAAACTCTGTGTGCCTATTACACCTTCTACAGTAGATGAGAAGAGCTCCCAAGCTCACACTTGACAGGGTTACATGTACCCAGCCGCTGGTCAGACACCAGAGACTAGAGAGCTCATTACTCATATATTCACAGTGATCCCTGATATGGGTTTTATGAAAGAGAGGACAACGTTCCTGTGGGGAAGAGTCCCCAGATTAGAGTCACAGCTCAAGAAATAGCTCCAAAAGAGCAAATACTTACCAGCGTTAAGATTACTTGCAGAGCTAACAAGCTGGTGAGAGAGAAGGATGAAGGATGAACATGCTGCTCAGAGCCACTAATTGAGCAAACACCATAAATGGGGAGTCAATTGCTGCTCTGCATGTGTGGTGCTGTCTCCCACCTGAGATTCAGATGAAAATCAGAGCCCAAACTAAGTGTCTTGTGTTGCTGAGAAGGTCACCAGTGTGACGGAAGGGAATTAAACCTCCAGTATCCTTCACAGACAACATGTGGATGTGCCACAGTACCACCCTAGCCAAGACTCCAGTTCTCATTCCTTACAAGAGAAAATGAAAAGAGAGCCAAAAAGAGCAAATAGTTTCTCTACCAAAGCAGAAGAATAACAAGCAAGAAACCAGTCTGCTTGTGGTAAAATGTCAGCCTTGGCATGGACCATTGCACAGCCAGCACTTTTGCTAAAATACAGCCCAGGATTGATCACTCAAGCTGATACTAACCCAAGCATCAAAGGTTGGTGATTTTCATCAGAGACCATAAACACACACTAATGCATGTTCTCCTCTGCTGAGATTTACTTCCATTTGTTTTGAGAAGTTTTAGCATGTCTGTTTTCAAGATGAAAATGTTGGACAGGCTAATGGAAGTGCAGCCTAATCACAATAAAGCTGGGTATTTTTTCCCCTCATTCCTCTGCCAATAGAACAAGCCACTTGAAGACAGGCAAAAAAAGTCACATCACCTTAGTGATCCATAAATGTTATATCTTACAATCTGCCCAAGACAAACACTTCATCATTTAGGGTTGGAGAGAGGCAGCTAAGAAGGGAAGAGCACTGCTCCCAGTTTGCTGCTACCTGTTGTGCCTGCTGCTGGGGGCTTGGTCTCACAGTTCACACGGTGCACGAGGAGCATGCAGCACGTGTGTCCAGAGCCCCCAGCCCTCCTGCAGCTGGCTCAGTGCCCAAGAACTGCCTGTAACAAAAAGGGCAGCAAGGCAGATACACCACAGCGGGCTGTGCAGGGTCCAGAATAAACACTTGGCTCAGTCAGACTCTTTTGCAACTGCAGAAAATTTGCATGGTTCAGAGTTTTTTTCTGGAAACTGAGGGAGCAGTCCCTGCCCTGCTCTCTGTGAGCTGTATGCTTGCAAGGGCTGCCCTTGGATCTGGGCTCATGTGGCACCCAGTCCAGCAGCAATTGCAGTATGTTCAGTATCAGCTTAGCACAACTTCACAGCAAAAATAACAATCAAGAAGCAATATTCTTCTGTTAGCAGAATAGCTAAGAGAATCTTTAAAAAAAGCTACAATTTTGTAAAAAAAACCCAAGTGACACACTCTTTGGAGGTGACAATATGTAGGATAATTAGCAATGGGAGGGGAATAGAATTTCTGAGTACTATTATATGTCATTAACAACGTTCAGATCTCATTGAGAGTGCTTTGTCGCACCTCGGTTTGTAGTGATGAGTTAATCTTTCTTATGCCACTTTTTTTGAGCATGTAAGAAATTTTAGATTTATTGCATTGATTTCCAGTATGTCAGTAAAGTCAAAGTGCTCAAAACCTCTATTTTGAACAGCCTGAATAGTGTCCATCAAAGCAAACATCCTGAAAACACTCCTTTCAAGGCACCTGTTGAACACTATCATCTCAAAATGTCAGATTCACACTCATTTAAATAATTTGACAGCTTCCAAAAAGACACCCGAGGAGCATCACATTGAAGTGTCAAGAAGCACAGAGAAAAAGTGCCAAAAAAGTTCAATCTGAAGAAATTGTATCAGCTATTAGATGAACATTATAATACAGTTACTACTACAAAAGATTTCTCATTTAAATGGAAAATAAACTTTACATTCAAGACTTTTTTTTTAAAAGACCTTACATTGCCCCCATACCACCTCCCATGTTTCTCACTAGTGAGATCTTCCAGAAAAATCAAATCCAGAAGGCCGTTACATACATGGCAAAAAGCAGCGCACGCTGGTGTTGAGTCAACATTTCAAGACCACCATAACTAAGACATTGGAGATGCTACCTCTGGGTTTTTTTTTTTTTTTTTGTGGGAGTCACTGGGAGTTCTGACAATTCAGTATCTTCAGATTAAGCATTTAATGCCTTCTCTTGGATATCTAAAAGCTGAAGCTCTAAATGAAAAGATTCTTGGAAAAAAAAAAAAACCTTGGCCCTGATTTGCATAAGCTCCAGTTATTTCATTGCACCCACTACTATGAGTGTTTTACACAGGGACTTGAGACTTACTGTGTGCTTGTGATATGCTTTGAGTTCCTCTGGTGGGAGGTGTTACCTAAATACAAGTGATTTGATGCTTAAGTGTCTAGAATTCCCAGTGGACATCTGCATTCAAGCCCTGCTGCCATCACAAATAAAAAACATTTGGAATCCTTAATGTGATTTTTAATGGACATATGTTCATAACACAGTGCCACCAATTTGGCATATTTAGTGTCTTCTCAAGAGAAGCCCACAGTTTGTATAGCAAGATTGTGGGAGGTTAGGATTGCAGTGTGAGAACATTTGCACAACACCTGCCTGACTATAATTTAATTGGCAGAAACTAATGCTCCGAGTTTGGGTTTTTTTTTTTTCTTTTGCTCAAAACTAAAGAGACACTAGGACTAATCCTGCTGTCCTACACTGTCAATTTTAAGCTTTTATTCTTCCTTTACTTGTGCTGCAATATGATCATTTTCTGGTCCACTTGCTTTTTTCTGGCAACTGAAGCATTGCTGGTTTACTCGCGGTTGTTATTTCTATGTATAATGACTTATCTGGCCAGCAGGAAGGACTCGGTATTTTTGTACTTCACTGAAAAACAGGTCTGCTTAGTATTACTGAAGACTATGCTGCATATTATTTTTAATGAAGTACTTAATGATATGCTTTAAAAGGAAAACAGCTGAAATATTTCTGATCAGCTCCACCAGCAGCACAGAACATGGACTCTAAAGACAAACACCACCACTGCAATTATTAAATTGTCTTTGATCTTACCTTTGCTTACGGCAGAGCCCCATCTGGAGCAATCTTTAGCATGTCTTATCCTACCAGATTTTTGTTTTCCTTTTCAGGAATGTTTGGCCTTGCAGTGCATCAAGGACAGCCCCTCTTACTTCACTATTTTCTTCCCTCTCTGACTTTACAAAACATAATAAAAAGCTTTGTGGGAGAGATAGAGGTTACAGTCCCAGGGGAAGTGTTCCTGCAGTGTGAGATCCAGCTCCAGGGTATTTTAGAGTTGCAGGGCAGGAAGGCAAGCTGCAGTCCTGATCCATGCTGCTCTGCCAGACCCAGCCATTGAGGGTTCAGGACTTGCCAGTCACTGTAGCTGCCTCATCAAAAGCCTTGCTGGACACATCTTGACTGCACAAACTTGGGTGGGTGGCAAGTTAGGAACATCCTTTACACAGGATACTTGCATCAATTTTGTTGCTTTAAAGAATTGCCTGAAACTTAGCTGGGATTTCCAGATTTCCTGTTCTGCAAACTACTGTTAACAATATTTTACATGCATGGTAGAAGCCCCATCAATACAAAAAATTAGCTTGGCATGATAGCATCACCTCATTCAGGCACCAGGTGCTTTGCTGGGACTGGCTGGAAGTGGAGTAAGATTAAATGGCAGCAGGATTATTTCTACAGTTTTATTTGTTTGAACTGCTTTAATCTTCACACACCCCGACTGATGGGCAAATGCACGTGAAGAGCATGGTGGTGTAAAATGGAGTAGGGGAAGATAAACAGCAGAAAGGCAGGCAGGCAGGAACAGTTAGAGGCAAGACCTCAAAAAGTCTGAGGTCACACTCTCACCCTCAGAATTATAAGCATAGTAGTGGCTGTTGGTATCGTACACTGCCCCAGCAGACACAGATATGTATGTCTGTATATGTGCATGTGCCTATAGTGCACTTCACACATACAAAGTGTGCAGCCATATCCCTGAGCAGTTTTGGGCCATTTCTTTAAGTACTAATTTAAAGATGGGTTAATATTTTATGACCCCATAGGACTCCCAGTAAAATAAAACATAAAATTTGAAGGAGGGGATTAATTGGACAGTTGCCGATCTGCCTAGTCTGAGCTTGTTATGATAGAAAATAATTGTTCAGTTTGGAAGAGCCCAAAATGAGCCATAAGGAAAAACTTTCTCCCCATCACTGAAGGAAACTCAACATTTAGATTTACATTGCTTGGTTTTTTTTAGAATTGCACAGACAAAAATAAGGCCTCCAGGCAGGAGAATATAGTGGTTATTCAGGGCTGTCAGTGCTCACTGTTGAACTTTATCCCCAGATCAGGCAATGTTCCCAAGGTGAGTAAACACACCTTGGACGAGCCTCCACTTCACAGCCAACGAGCGAGTGCTTGCCTACCAAATGTGCCAACTCTGCTTTGCCTGGACGACCCCCGTGTTCCTGGTTCCAGATACTCTTTGTGCTCAACCTTTCCCACACACTGAGAAGTTATGACACTTGTGGTTTCAAAGCCAAATTGGATCAAAGTTTGGTTAAACTGCCAAATTTTGTAACCGCTTCAAACCAGCAACCCCAGCACTAAGAATCACCGCTTTCAGCATTCATTAATCAAACCTGTTAAATGATTACCTCGCCAGGGCTGCTTTGTTGACAGCTCTGCATGGTGACAATGTCAGTGGCACTGTCCCAAGACACATCCAGCAGTGACGTAAAGGACAAGCCTCCCTCACATCACCTAGTGGGATGGACACTACCACAAAGTATATTTAAGGAAGGAGGATGCCTCCTTGGAAACCAGGGATCACAAGAGTCCTCCACAGCAAGTGAAACTGGATCAACTAAAAGGGACAGCAAAATCTCCTCTGACATCAATCTTACAAACACAGTAAGTAAAATGGCCTCTTTTTTTCCAGCTTGAATTTATCAGTGATCCAAGTTCTCAGTATTGATTTTAAAGCAGAATTACATGATCAAGTCTATTACAAATTCTGCCTTTGCATTGTACATTGTTAGGTGCTGGTTAGAACGTCATAGTATGCTAACACACCCACTATACTTGATTTTAGATTGTGATCGGTATTTCAAAGCCATCAACAAGATCCACTACAGGCTCAATAATGCCCCCACAGTTGAAAGCTGAGGTAAATGTCCTACCCAAGGTTGTACAGGGAGATTTGCAGAGCCTGCCTCCAGAAGTGAGGGATTTCATTGAAAGTAATGCCAAGCTGTGCCAGCCTGAGAGCATTCATATCTGCGATGGCTCGGAAGAAGAAAACAAAAAAATTCTGGACATCATGGTAGAACAAGGCATGATCAAGAAGCTGAGCAAGTATGAGAACTGGTGAGTACCCTGAAGCAAGTATCGTCTCAGAATTGCAATATGCATTTTCTATCCTGTTTACTTTTAAAACTGCTTATAACCCTCCAATATTTGCTTTCCATGAACATTTTGGCACTGTAGCACAGGTGAAATACTCAGGAAAAGCACACTTTTTCCTCTAAAAATTAACATAAGCATATTATTCAACTGGACTATCAACTGTATATTGCCTCTATTGATTAGTTACATCAGGGAACTGAAATAATGTCATGACACTTATGTAACTAATCATTAGAAAGGGCTAAATATTATTTAGCAAATACATCTTTTGAAGAATTCTACTGGTTTAGTCAATTAGTTTATTCATCAAAAACTTTTTTTGTGGCATTCAAATAGCTCTGTGGGTGTTCAAATATTATTCAGTACAGGCATTATTCATATCATGCCGATGAGCTTTGACTGTAATGTATTCAGCAAATACTTTTTTCAAATATTTCATCATCTCTCCCAACTAACCCAACATGAAAGGAGAATATTAACAACAAGTACATACTCAGGAATTACATGCCGACCAAGTGATCTTCGTGGAAGAAATCTGCAAAGACTTTTGAATAACTAAGTGCAGGAATTTGGCAATCTGTTTTCAGACTATTTGGGAGAGAAAAGGGCAAGATTCACCAGATAAATTATTCATTGTTAATTATATGCTTAGCTGTCGTGATGATGGTTATGACAGCTCAACTAGAACATTTTTATAATCCTGGAAAATTTCTGTGCACAGAGGTGAAAATGTAAAACTATCTTCTCTATTGTAAATGATGGTAAAAATGCTTTAGAAGGGAAAAAGAATCCTCTTTAATAAACTCCTTCACTTTTTGTGATCATGCTTTTACTCAGTATTTCCCTTGTGATGCCTCTAGCTTAAACGACTATGCCAATCGCCTAAGCTGGATTCTGATCCCACAGGCACTTATACCAACACTTGTACTTGCTTGGCATCCACTTTGCTTGAGGCATCATTTTGTGGTCCCCCTGCAAAACAACTTTGCACTGATGAGAATGAGAATTAAACAAGATTAACTTTCCCCTGGAAGTTAGCAACAGAGAATAAAACTGAGATAAGAGGTAAAGAAGCATTAATGCACAACCAGAATTTCCTAGGCCATATAATTTGTTATTCATACTGACAAGGCTTGAAACAATTTGTACAAGAGAGTGTATCTGACTGATTTTTGAGTTTGTCTGTTATACTGGCTCAGTCACTGCAGTTTTGGCCTCACAAAGCATTGCACCCTTTTGTGCTAAACCAGTCCCACAGAAGGGTAAAAAGTGCTACATTGATAATTAAAGTCTAATTTCCTGATTTTTGGTGAAATGCAGCTGGCTGGCTCTCACTGATCCAAGAGATGTGGCAAGAATTGAGAGCAAAACCGTCATCATAACTCAAGAACAGAGAGACACCACTCCGATCCCTAAAACTGGCACTAGCCAGCTGGGCCACTGGATGTCCGAAGAAGATTTTGAGAAAGCCTTCAACACCAGGTTCCCAGGCTGCATGCAAGGTGGGCAAGAAAAGGACGGTTGACATTGAATTTCTAGGATTACAGAGACACTACTACTACTAGTTACTGTAATCTTTAAAGAAAGATTTTAGCTGAAGGTTTAGGTTTATACCCCTGATACTAGACACTTTTCTGGCTTGGTCTAGATCTTTACCATAGATCCAAATGCCTGTCCTCAGTCTCTTTCCAGCCTTCTTCTATTCATAAAGAGAGGAAAAGTAAGGTAGGAAAACTTGGGTGATTGTTTTCAGGAAGTCACACAGCAACTAAGCAGCAGAAGTGAGGTGAGAATAAAGGACCACCATCCCCAGCAATAATTTCAGGTTCAGTGATTTACACCAACAGAGAACTTGGCCTCCACTCACTTTTCCTACTGGCTAGACAATTTGTCTGAACAGCTGCTTTCAGCATTTAAGATAAAAATTCTTGCTACACAATTAGACAAACAGAAAGCTACAGATCTTTAATCATCATCAGAAACACCCACAAGACAAACAGAGAAACAACCCCCATGTTAATAAAGATTATTTACAAAGTTCCTTGTTTTGCTCTTTGCTACCTCTTGCTACTCCCTGTTTTACAGGACGTACAATGTATGTCATCCCCTTCAGCATGGGGCCTATCGGGTCTCCTTTGTCCAAGATTGGGATCGAGCTGACAGATTCACCGTACGTGGTGGCCAGCATGAGGATCATGACACGCATGGGAACAGCTGCTTTGAACGCCCTAAGCAACGGGGAGTTTGTAAAATGCCTTCACTCAGTCGGATGCCCTCTACCACTAAAAGGTAAGAGATATTAAAAACTGTCACCCCTGGAAATTCCCAGTGGCATGTTTTAGAGCTGTGTGTTCTCAGCACATGGGAGACACTCACTGTAGAATAATAGGGTGGTTTGTGTAACAGGACTGGGTTCAGAACTCAATTAAAGGAATCAAAGCTCAATGAGAGTTTCATGGAAACGAGATTATTATCCCTAGTACTTACTGGGGGGTTTCCTTTGAAGCATCTGGTATGGGTTGCTGTCAGAGGCTCAATGCTGATGAAACAACTGTGATTCAGCATGGAAATTGCTGCATTCATGAGTACAACATTCTGTTCTGCAGAACCATTAATCAACAACTGGCCCTGCAACCCAGAGTTAACACTGATTGCCCATCTCCCGGATCGCAGAGAGATCATTTCATTTGGCAGCGGTTACGGAGGAAACTCCTTACTGGGGAAAAAATGCTTTGCTCTCAGAATTGCCAGCAGAATTGCCAAAGAGGAGGGCTGGCTAGCTGAGCACATGCTGGTAAGAACTATTAAATCATTTGTGTTTGAACAGCCATTAAACCCTAAATTAGCTCAACATAAATGTATCACATCTTGGAATCAGTGAAATTAGTCTCAGGGATAGTCCTGCAACATTAGATATGAATTTATGACATGGCAGGCTTACGAGAAATAGGGAACTACTTGCAAGGTTAAGTACCAAACATTTTAAAATAGTACCTGTAAAATCAGAAACCAAGAAAGATTTGGAACTTTTGACAGTGGCTACGTGTAGGCAGACCCATGTACTTTAGCAGAGCCTGAACATCATCACCGGGCATCCACATTGCCCCTTCAAGTGTAATAGCAAAGGATTAATGTTAGTTTTGAAAATTGTCTTATTATAAAGAGATCTACACACTAAAAGTTTGCAAATATTACATTTTTAAATGCATTCTGCTGTGTACCCTTCCTGCCTTTGCTTTCTGCTGTCATTTAAACATTCTACCACCATTAAATACCACTGAAAAAAAGAATTTCAAAGTGCATAAGAGAACAATCTCAGGAAAAATATCTATGTACTGTGAGAAGTGCAGAAGTATCCATACATTAAGAGCTTTCACTCCAATCATGCAGCCAAAAAATATTACCCAGTTTTCTTCTGTCTCAGCTGAGAAACACAGCTTTATGCAAGTCTGTGTATCTTTAATCAGCAAAATAAATGTTTAAGTTTATACATACCTAACATATTTTCTAAATACAATAACTCCTTACAGATATTCTAAGGGCAAGAAGAGTAGACTTTTTGATGAGTAAAATATAGTTTGAGTTGTTTGTCAACTATATTATGTGGTGGTGCTTCTGTAGGAACAAATTTGCATAATTAAATATTTTGTCATTACCACTTGCTGGAAGACAATCTTCAAAATGAAAAGTGCAAGAAAAAGACTGCATTTAACAGTTGCATTAATTTTTCAATAGATCCTGGGCATTACCAATCCAGAAGGTGAAAAGAAGTATTTTGCTGCAGCATTCCCTAGTGCCTGTGGAAAAACTAACTTGGCCATGATGAACCCAAGCCTGCCAGGATGGAAAATTGAGTGTGTGGGTGATGATATTGCCTGGATGAAATTTGATGAACAAGGTATGGAACTGAAACTGGATTGTTTTACAAGTCCACTACAGGTTGCTTTTAGATGCAGCAAGACATGCTACAAAATTCTGGATAGAATTAAAAGTTTGATTTACTTATATTTTGTCATTTCACTTCCAGGCAACTTAAGGGCGATCAACCCAGAAAATGGCTTTTTTGGTGTGGCGCCTGGAACCTCAGTCAAAACAAACCCCAATGCTATTAAAACCATATTCAAGAACACCATCTTTACCAATGTAGCAGAAACCAGTGATGGAGGTGTCTATTGGGAAGGCATTGATGAGCCATTACCACCAGAAGTAACATTGACTTCATGGAAAAACAAGGATTGGACCCCAGATAACGGTAACCTGGCCCACTCCACAGTCTGTCTTGCCTCTCTCGGCTGAATTCAAGTTAATTCTGCCATTATGACCTTTTTCTTGCATTCTGTACAGGAGAACCTTGTGCTCATCCCAACTCGCGATTCTGCACCCCAGCCAGCCAGTGCCCCATCATAGACCCTGCCTGGGAATCCCCCGAAGGCGTGCCTATCGAAGGGATCATATTTGGAGGCCGCAGACCTGCTGGTAAGAGATGCACTAGCTGAAGTGCTGACCACGGAAGAGATGAAACACAACTGGGCATAGGCACAGGTTTTGCTTGCACAGGTTTTGCTTGCACAGGTTTTGCTTTCACAGCTGCAAAAGCAAGGAAATAACCATGTTAGTCTAACTTCTCTGTGTCAGCCTTTGACACACACAGCCACTAACATTTCAAAGTCTGAATTGCTAGATGTTAACACAAAACAGGCAATAATAATACTAAAGAGCTGGAGAGAGATCAGGACCCACTAACCTGGATTATACATAGGCACATAGCAAATTGCTATACTTCTCTCAATTTGCTTGCAGTCTGACTAGTTCAGATAGGAAATAGTTAGAGAAATGAACCAGTTATAGACAGTTTACAGGAAAGGAAGTAAAATAAATTGATCTGTTAAAGGTCACCTAAAGTTGGAAAAGAAACAGAAGCAATGCTGGGTCTGAGCCTAATATCATAAACACAGGACTAGATTCTATTTCCAGTAAAATCTGCTGGGGATTCTGAGGTCCCAGGTATCTCCCACTGAGCAACTAAACATGGACGTGTTCAGTAATCAGAATCCAGTTTTTAAAACATTCATATAAACTTCTTTGCTGTAAGAGGGCAGGAAATTAACTGATTTAAAAAAACAGGAAAAATTAGAATACATTATACAGTAACATGCATGCGGCTGTATCTCAGGTAGCAAAACCTGTTATAAAAATGTTTCTGGACCTCTGAAGTGATTTTGTTCTTTACAGGTGTGCCTCTCATATATGAGGCCTTTAACTGGCAGCATGGAGTATTTATAGGAGCAGCTATGAGATCTGAAGCAACAGCAGCTGCTGAGCACAAAGGTAAATCAAAATTTAATCTGCCTACCTGTATTAAAAGCAATCCTCTTTGGACTGCCTGCTCTGTCCGCCTCCCCTGCTCCTTCACATTTCAGTCTTGGCAGCTAATTTTGCAACCTGTACATTTGCACAACAGAAAATGTTTGTATTGGAATTAAAAGCCAAATTCTCTGTAAAAGTCAAATTAAGCAAAATAATCCCCTAGGTGGCAAGCATACAGAAAAGGTCGTAGGAAGGGGGTTGCCAGAAGCTTGATATGGAGTTCTTGTTACGGTCTGGGACAAATAAACTTAAATTTTATTTTCTGCTAGAGCTCAACATAGATGCATGAACAATGAAAGCCAGCTCTTGAGGGTCTTTATTTAGGCTGCTTGACCTGAGATTTAAGAAATTTAATTTCCACTGATTAAAAAAAATTAATTTAATTTGTACTTTCTTTGTACATCAAGGATAATGCTTGTATTGTTTCTTAAAGCTCTTTGGTTTAGATGCAAAAGGGTGGTTAAGGGACCACGGGTACTAAATTCTGGGAGGACCTGAATCTTTGTTCTCTAGAATGAATGTGCTATTTATTAACTTAAATTCTCCATTTGTGTTTTGAACAGGCAAAATTATTATGCATGATCCGTTTGCCATGAGACCTTTCTTTGGCTACAACTTTGGCAAATACTTAGCACACTGGCTCAGCATGGCACATCGTCCAGCTGCAAAACTACCAAAGATCTTTCACGTTAACTGGTTCCGGAAGGACAGCCAAGGGAAATTCCTGTGGCCTGGCTTTGGAGAGAACTCCCGTGTGCTGGAGTGGATGTTCAACAGAATTGAAGGGAAAGCCTCTGCCAAGCCAACTGCCATAGGTAACATCCCTGCTGACACTGCTTTGAACCTGAAGGGTTTAGAAAATGTCAACTTGACCGAACTGTTTGATATCTCCAAAGAGTTCTGGGAAAAGGAGGTAGAAGAAATCAAACAATACTTTGAAGTGCAAGTTAATGCTGACCTTCCTTATGAAATAGAAAGGGAAATGCTTGCCTTAGAGATGAGGATAAAACAGTTGTAGCTGATCAAAACCACAATTATTTATCAATCCACACATACTAAGACAGGACAAACACATTTCACCAAATCACCACTGGAAGCATAACAGCACACTGATGGGCAGGGGGTTGTAATGAAAGCAGGTCTTAGTTTAGTTAAATCACAGAGAGGCATTCTAGAAGTTACTCCAGACCTAATGATTTATAACCACATCAGTTGTTGTGAATAGGTGAGCAGCTGTAGGAATGTATGTGCACATGGTCTTCAAAACCTTGATCTGTCACTTAAATACACTTATAGCCACTGTGTGTGTAAATTACTTGTCTAGTTCTGCATATACAATCCAGATCAATCCAGCCTTCAAGGTGTAGCACATTGTTTCTATCACACAATCCATTAGAGTCTCAGACTCTACAGGAAAGAAGAAAATCAGATGCTGTATATATGTATTACTAAAACATATTTCATGGCTTAAATATTTTTTAGAAAAATGAAGTTGTAACTTTTATCAGAGCAAAAGATGACTTTGTATTACTAATGCATATTTAAGATATTGCTATTATATGTGCCTCATGTCCCCGTGATTTCCAGATGTTTTGAATGGCTTGTTCTTTACACTATTGAAATAAATGTTTATACAAAATATGACATTTCCAGTGTTCTCACTGTTTATAACCTACACACACATAAATTGAGCCCCCTGTCAATACCACAGCACAGAGAGAAATTCCCATGTGGAAGTTAGATGTTGGCTAGCATCGATCTGATACTCCTAATCCAGCTAGTTTAAGCCACATGCTGTCTTTGCAACTTTGCATGATCTAGAAGTAATGATATCCAGCTACTGACATGCTCTCCATAACTGGGCATTGTTAGTTCCTTCGGGCATTTATAAAGTAAACTACCCTCTAGGAAAGCTCCGTATTAGGACCTTGCTCATTTGCTGAAGTCAGAGGATTTGTCTCTGTTCCACAGTACCTTGGCTTTTGCAAGAATAACTCGTGGAGCTTTTGAAGTAAAGACAGTTTGGAAAGAGTTTTCTGGATTTGTTGAGATGCCTAAAGCCTTGCAGCTAAAAAGAAAATAGGAGTAGGATCCTGTGTTAGCTTCCTTGTAAATCCAATACACTAAAACCATCCCATGTTCTCCCAATTAAAGGTGTCCTTTGCACGCTTCCCACATCCCTGGCAAGTGTCCTGCTTTTTCACTTTGAATGCTTGATCTCCCAAAATATATTGCAAATATTTGCTTAGCAAAAAGAAAATCACTTACATTGTGTAATAAGCCTTTTTATAGATCCTGCTTCCTTGCAAAACAAACAGTACCAGGGCTGGTCAACAGATGCCCTTCAAAGTTTGCTAGGAGAGCTCACATAGCCTGAAAAGCCTCTAGCTACCGCCTGACTCCATGTTTAGGACTTAGCACAAACATTATTCACTTCAGAATTGATAACACAGCATAAGTCAATAGATAGATCACACAAAAAACAGACAATAGAAAGCCGCGACGAAAGCAGGGGAGAGCAGTGCAGCCTCTGTAATGCAGATCACTGGCTGACCTGCTTGCTGGTCACAGACCACATCTGCATGGATGCAGGTCTCCTACAGGGTCATCTTTAGCCTGTGTGCTCTTGAATGGGCTCCAAATTAAAAAAAAGAATCAAGGTGGAAGACAGTAAATAAGTCAGAGGAAGCGAGCCAAGAGATATATGTGCTCCTCAGATTCAAGGACTATCACATGTATAAAATAAAGTTGTTTATAAAGTAATTCTATAAATAGTTGATGAAAGGCTTGGGCCATTCCCAAACTGATATGACAGTATTGGACCTGGTATTTGGCTAAGTCTAAGGAAGAAGAAGATCTAAGAAAGTCTGTCATGATAATATCAGAGAGTTATGGCCAGTTACAGTCTCAGCATTTCTTACGGGCCTCATGAGAGGATCCCAACCCTGAGCAGTGCTAACATGTTCCAAGCACATTTTGAAATACTGCCCAGGAGAGGTACAGAAGCTCGGGGCTTTCCAGAGCTCTCTGAGCAACTCCAGCGTGCTGTTCTCCCTTCTCAAACACAGCCAGGCTCAATACTCTGAATATTACAAACTAAACAATTTGTACTTCATGCCAGGGGAACCTGTGCCAAATGCCCAAGCCCACAGGCATATGGACATGGGAGAACCCAGTGGCACTTGTCCCATGCTGCTGGGCACCACCCCTGTGGGCCAACACAACTGTGATCTTGCAGCACACACCCAGCCAGCAAGATTGGTATTATAAAGTGTCAACTGCCTTGAGAAGATCATACCCCTGCCCAAACCATGGATTTTATACTCTGACTAAACCCCTGCTTTCTCCTCCTCACCCTGAGAGGCTGGCAGACTTTCCTTCTCCGGACCACCGCTGCCCTCGGGGTTCTGCTCTGGGTGTTCGCACAGCTCATGGAAAGTGGCTATCACAAGCACTTCTGGCAAAAATATTTAAACTATTTGCAGTTCTCCAGCTCCACACATTTTAACCACATGCACCTTTTCAAACACTGCTCAGAGACTGACAGGCACGCAAATCATTCCGGAAACTACAAAAAATGGGGGGGGGAAAAAACCTGCTGTACTGTTAAGGCTGAAGACAAGAAAATAACTTTTTGTGTGAGTCACTCAACAGCTCCTTTGTATGTAAATATATCCGCATCCCATCAGCATCTATAGGGAGTACAATTTACATTTTGAATGATCAAAATGTTTAGCACTGGCAGAGAAAATGTTTAAAAAGAGAGAAGGCGGTGGTTTAAAATTTAGAAACTTAGTCAACCGTGCCAGATTATGATCTCAACTTCTCTCCCTCCAACAAATACTATGCTCCATAAAAACAAAATGAATTAGAACAAAATGCTTTTAAATAGAAATTTGGAAGTTCCCCTGATTTTTCAAAAGAAAGAGGGGAAGGCAACAAATGCAATAAATTTCAACAAATTAGTAGAGAAATATAAAATTTGGCCTATTAAATGTGATTCAGAGAAGGGAAGCACAGGAAAGACTAACACATGAAGTGTACGGAGCCATAACATTTGCAACAGCTGTGTTATGAAATGCACTTGGTATTCTGGGAAGCGAGAAACAAAATACTTTGTTGAAACACTTGTGGATGTACTGGTGGCTAAAAAGAAGAGACAAACTCAAGATCACAGTTTAACCGTTAATGCTGTTGAGGATACAGTCCCTGGTACCTTGCATATGCCGTGATTCAGTGAATACAAGATGGTGATGGATGCACCACATCCAGGGGAAGCTGTGCTCGACTCCCTTAAAGCCAGTGCAGTCACTCAAAATGACCTTTGTCTATTCAGGCAAAAAGCCTGGCTTCAGTACCAAGTAATCCTGTTAGCACAGATAAATCCATAGAGCTCACACCCAGACCTTGGTCCAGTCTTTGCACATGGTAGAGAATTCTCCAAGCCCTCCTTCGGACTAATTTCTGATGTTTCAAGGTCAAAGCTTGATTGTGTTTAGTTTTGTTCCTTCAAATCCCTTTCTCAGGTGTCAGTCTCAGTAGTAATTAGCTTGAGTATATAAGATATCCACACACCTGTATTATGTCAACATGAAGAAGGTTAAACCAAATAAATAAATAAAACTGAAAAGCAACATCCAGCTCTCTGCAGAACTCTTGCTGGAAAATACGATGATAGGGGTATTTTCAGGGAAAGAAGTAAAATTCAGAGAAATGGCATTTGAGCTCTGGGAAATACTGTTTTTCCAAAAACCTTGACTACCATAATAACATGATTTATTCCATACTTGCTGCAGTAGAGTCAATTAGCTTCCTAACTGAAAGACAATTATCCTAACTAGAGACATACCTGGCTGGAAGACTACTGAAATACTGCTTGTGAATGGCCAAGCAGAGCGCTCTAAATTCCAAATTAGTAATCATTATTGTCGATCATGGAGGACATTTCTGGCAGTGGTTTAACCTCAGGAATACAAAAGGGCACATTTGTCAAATGGATGCTGGCAAACCCCAGTTACAAAGATTCCAAAACACGTCTCACCACATCTGTGAATCTGTATGCAGAGCAGCTAGGTGGAAAAAAAGAGAAGGAAAAATCTGAATTGCTTTTGTATGCCTTCACTGCATTCTGCAGCCATCACGATGTAACTTCTGGCTGCAAAACTTGAACAGAGAAGGATTTTGTGAGCAAATTGCAGAAATCCACATATATTAATATGCAAAATTCAGGCAGCATCCGATCCTTGCAAACACAAACATTGTTATAGTGCCTGTGCTGTAAGAGGCCATGCAGAAGACCTCTGAGCTGTCCCTACCTGCTGTGAAGGGCTTTCTGCTGTCTTTGTTACCATCAGGAACACTGGTCACCTCGGCATTTGTTCTGCTCCTCCTCTCGCTGGCTCTGTTGGCCTCGCCGTGGCTTTTCTCCAGCGTAAGTGTGACCAGATGTAGATTCTGAGATTATTTGACTCCAACTTTGTTCAAGCCGATAAGCTGCTAGCAGAAATTTTTCTAACACACATCCCAGAAATGTTCTTTGTGTCTTCTTTGGAAACGTCAGATACTGGCCATTGGAAAAGAGAAAACATCTGGTTTAATCCTCCCAAAGGAATATATCAAAGGTTTTGTGCTTTTTAAATGCAGCCTCAAGGCCTTTTATTCAGCTAAAAAAACCTTTAGTGAAACTGCTGGGTGTTTTTGCTGTTGTTGCTGTTCTTTTTTTTTTTGTTTGAAAACCAAGCTACTAGTTTTTGTTCTTTTTCATTTAAGGCATCACAATGCCATTTCCCAGGTTGAGATGCCCAAGGAACAGTCCATCCCAGAAAATCATTCCTGATAAAAATGAGCTCATCCTCCATGGAAAATGCATTCTAGGCTCAGAGTTAATATATCTAACCCCTGCTTTGTATAGTTTTGGTGGTTTTCAACTAGTTAAACTAATAGTCTGAATGCTTCCCCCTCCTCCCTGCCTCCCCGTCTCGTCAATGAAATCCCAGGAAGGTCTGTCACCATGGTGGAGGCTGGCACAGCATCAGCATCTTCGTACAAATGCCATCTCAGCTATGAACGGGAAGAGCACAACAAAACCTCCTTTTACCCACCGGAAACCATCACTATATTTATCTGTGTCTTCCTGAACAGCTGAGAAACTTCCCGTGGTGTTCTGGAGCTCCAGATCCTGAGAGTAGCTATGAATAGCAGCTTTAAATTTAACCAAGGCTGGAAAGAGAGTGAAACCTAAATGCTACAAGACAGTGCCAGTTCAGCCGGCTCAGAAGCTGACAGAGCCTTGCTTGCAAGTGGCATGAGATAAATTCCAGCCCACAGGGTGAACAGCATCACCATCACTATCCAGTAACGCTGCAAAAGCGGGATGACTTTGCATGACTTGTGCACCGCTGAGCCTAGAGCTGTACGACTCTCCCAGGAATTATTTGTGCTGGCAGAAGCCAGAAGGGTGGTGAGACCTGAGTGACACACACATTGCGCTCACTCTTGTGGAGCAAATTTGACTTGTGTTCTGTTTCCTATAGCTCATTCAAGAATGACCTGGCCCCAACATACCAAGATTCTGTTCCACCTCAGTCACTGGTTACCTTAATGCTAAATAGTGAGTTTATGAAGAGCCGCACGGCAGTGACAGCAGAGCTGGACGGCAGAGCTCCCCCTGACTCAGGCAGTGACAAGAAGAATCTGTGTATTCTCTGCTGAGGTTTGGTTTTGTACATTTGGTCTGGTTTTGCCTTTCAGTTTGGGAAATTACCTACACTTTCCTGAAGCTCCAGAAGTAGCCAGTAGAAAAAAAAAAAAAAAAAAAAAGAGAAAAAAAGATGCTGTAAGTTTAACTAGGAGGGGGAGGCTGTTTGAGAACTGTGGGTTGACCAGTGGTCTTAACCATAGTGCAACTTTACACAAAAGTGTAAAAACAATATCCTCCTGACACTAGTAAGTAGAAGCAGGTTTCAGATTCTGTGGTATTTATAAAGACAGGAATCTGGCTCTATTTCATCATAGTTATCGGCACTCAGGCACCCCTCCACCCTTGAAGGAGATTAGTAGTGATAACACATCTGGTACCTGCCCCAGCAATAACAGATCTATGCGGAGAAGATTACAAGAAATTGTTTGGACTTCTGCCCAGTCCTAGAAGTCCCACCAACCATTTCCAAAAGTCCCATCAGGTTTTATGGCATGTCTCTCAAGAAGGCTGCTGAAACCTACATGAAGGAGAGACTTTAAAAAGATTTTTTGCAGACATTTATTTCTGGCCAAATTATGATTGCTTGGAGGAAAAAGAAGCCACCATACAAATCTTGTTAGAAAAAAATCACAAACCCATGCAGAACTGAGATAAGCTAAAAAAAGCAATAGCATCCAGGAAGGAAAGACAGACCAGCCAGCCAAATGCAACTCTAATTCCAACCCATGACAGACCCCTGGGGCAGCTCCAAAGCCACTTAGCACAAGCGTGGAGCTGGGCCAGGAGGAGAAGCTGGCACCAGAAAAGCAGCTCGAGCAAGTCCAGACTGCAGTTTGGTGATTTGCTGAGGGGGACAGACTCGGACAGGCTTGTAACCCCCAGTACCGCAGACACACAGCTCCCCACCTCCAAAAGCCTCTGCGTCAGATAACTGCAGGGACACTGCGATCCCCGAGCTCCCCGAACAGCAGAGCGTGCACCATGTGCATGGGGAGGAAAACGGAGCAATAGCACATCTGTTAATGACACAAAAACACGCTGGCAATGCTCGGTGCGGCTTGGCAGGGGAACCTCTATCTACTGTCTGCAGTCCAAGGTCTAAAGGGCAATCTGCCTTCAGAGGCGCCTGCAACTTCAAGGAACTGTGTCCTGGAGTGAATTGGTGCCTCTGCAGCGCACAGCCCACGCCAGGCCCCCAACACATGCCAAGGGAGTGCTGTACCTGCTTTGTGCCACGCAGGAGGTGAATTTCCCAGGGGAGTTAAGGAGAAAAAAAGCACACAGAGCATCTTGAGAGGCTAAAGGCTAATCCCCATGCCTCTTGGACCCCTCCAGCAGACATCACTGGAGGGACAGCTCTGTCAGCTCAGGAACACCAGCACAGATTATTTACTACAGCAGAGACTAGAATTTTTTTTTTTTTTTTTTTTCCTCAGGGATACAGCACACAGAGCTGCCAGGAAGGTGACTGTACTGATTAGCTTTGTGCAGGACTGTGGGACTGCTGACAACTGTCTGGTTTGGGGGGTCCCCAAGCAGCACTGTGGGAGGAAGGTAAAGGAGGGGAACTAGATGCTTGGGGACCAGATGATTTCTAGCAATGACAGCTGGAAAACTCCCCACAGGCTGTGTCACACTGCTGCAGTATCTCCAAATAAGCAGCTCTCTCCCATATAGCTACACCCTTAGAAAGCAGAAGCTGGAAGCTGCTTCTGTTCCAGTTGCTGGAGAGCAGCTCCCAGCCTCCTGGTCCAGGTGGATGTGTTCACTGGATGCTGTCCCTGCTGCAGGTGCAGTGGGACAGCCAGGGAGAGCATCTGTTCCCAAGACACTTTTGATGGTGCTGGTGTTTTTGAACCATGAATTTGAACAGAAACCATGTTGCACCTTAAATGTCACTGCTAGGCAGAAGGAAAGTCATGAATCTTTAGCAATCTTCCCAACATCATGATTTTCAAGCAGAAAATGAATATACATTGGGAGAAACACTGCAGCTGTGACTGCCTCAGCAAAGCCATTAACAAATGCAGCGTAACATGTGCAAGTGCAGGCAGCCCTGTCTGGGGGCTGCCAGGTCTTTCTCCCATCCTTCTCTCCCCTTTGCTCTGCTTATTGTTTGCTTCATTGTTAATCCCACCTAATTTAAAAATAGGAAATTGATTTCTTATGTATCCATTACAAACCAAATCATTTCTTTATTACAGCAAAGATCATATTTCATAAGCAAGTCATGGAAAATTAAAACCATGCCTGTTGCTTTGATGAAATAATGGAGAGAAAGGCTGGAGGGGAAGGCACAGACAGCTGGGGGCTGTCATGCAACCAGTGGTGCAGGTTAACTCTTTGCAGGCACCCAAGGCTCCTGCAGCTGACAGTTTTCCACCCCCAAACTTCTGGTTATAGTGCAAAGCACTCCCTTATCGCTAAACCTCAAAAGCATCTAAGAGAAGGAATGCAACCCCTCTGAACAAAGTAGGTCAGTGATTTTGGTGGCTGGAGATTATGTTGTTAACAGCAAGTTTGCAGCCTGCCTGTATGCAGAGCCAGACACCTCTCAATATTAACACTGCTGAAATTAGGTGCCTGACAGTTGCTGTTGCACGGCGTACATAACGCTGGAACCCAAAATACCAGCCGTGCATTAGCCCAGAAGTCCTTGTAGCATAAATATTTCCAGACTATATTAGACCCTTGTGCTTTGCTGCCAGATAGGGGGTTTAGACTGAAGGGGAAGCGCGTTTGTCTGGAGAGATGCTCAGTGTACGCTGCACACAGGTCATGTCGGTACAGCAGGCACCCCAGCCTGATCAACAACTGGTTAGCAGAGTACTGTGACTTGGGGTGGATTATAAATTAAAACAAAATCCATTGTGTGCATTACTGAGGATTTATGGACTGCTCTATGAGCTCTGTGGAGCAGACAGGACATGGGTCCTCTGAGAAGTAATCCAGATAAGTACTGCAGCTCGCAGGACATTGCAACATCCAACCCAAAGTTCGCTGACTACTTCATTAACATGCTGATCTCTAGGAATTACAGCCAAACAAAACCTCTTCCATTTCCCTATCAGAAGCAAAAAGATCAGCGAGTTATCACTGTGCAGAATTTTTTTATAACATATTGTGTATAGGTACACCCATATAAAAATACCATGTCTGACAACAAATAAGCAAAGCTCTCACAACAGACCACAGGCAGACTCCACGAGGGTGAAGGGCAGCAGAAGAGATTTTTTCAGAGCAGTAATTCATGTCTAGTCTGCTCATCTCTCTGAGGACACCCTTTTGAGCAAGAAACTATTCACCTTCGCTTCTTTAGGATAGGAGTCTCCCATTTTGAAAAAAGAGCCCATGTTACAGCGTCTTACAGGTCTGTGTTACTCTCAAAGTCTGCCACAGCTCAGGGACCTGCTGTTCTTTCTGGAAGTTAGGGCCAGAGAGATTGTCATACTAAATTAACTCTTACACCAGTTAAGAGGACTGCAAACACAGCCACCGTACCCAATCCTTCCCCTGCTCTGGGAGGAGCCAGCCAGCAAGCAGCAAGCATCTGCCAGTTCACTTCCTAACAAGCAAGCCAAAGAAAGTCCTCTTAAAACTCTTTATTGGTCCTTTTGTGCTGATGATTCTCAGAATGGGAAAACAAGTTTTGTAGCTCAGTGGGAGTGAAGGAAAGAAGCTCCTTCCAGGAACACCTTGCATCATCTCTCCAGCCCCCACCTCCAAAGGGCTTGTCACTGGGAGGTACCACGCTTCTTTCTGCTCCTTTCTCTGTTGGCTGCTACTGTGTTGAACCAACTTATTTATGCAACAAAGAATCCGAGAAAGTCTGTGCACGCTACTGGAAGTTACCACCAAGCAGCTCCAAGATCTTCAGCTAAAATGGCCAAAGCTTTCTCCACCTCTGTACAGATCTACACAAGAGGCGCTTCAATTCCCTGTTATGGGAGATGCTGTACACTGCTTTCTGGTCTGCCATGCTGATCCCTCACCTGACTTTGCTGGAAACTCAGTCCTCTGTAGTTTCTACCAGCATTTTCATGATTCTTAAATACATTTATAGAATTATTTTCAAGAAGTTTCTTCTTTGGAAAAATATCCTCCAGGAGTTCTAACAAGTATTTGTTTTGATGATACGTTTGATAAGACAGTCACCAAAAAAATTCAGAAATGTAGAAACATTCATTTGCACTTGCACAATGGAGCCAACTCACCACGCTAGTATTTTTATGGAACCACTGGATGGTTTCATTAGCTGCATTTGCCACTATGACAGCAACAATAACTCCCAGACAGAACTTGAGACAGACATAGTAATTAGGTCAAACCTTCGGGATAGAGCTGTCATCACTGAACATAAATGTAAGTTACTCTTCCACTGCCCAAGCCATGTATGATGTGCTGTTGCGCTGGGTTGTCTAAGCAGGATAAAGAAGGGGAAGAAATGAGGGTCATTCTGACTTCTGCTGTTCTTCACAATTACCCTGTGTTTAATTGATCTTGATGAATTATTTAAGGTAAATGGAGCTTTCCTGACCTAATGGCAACATGTAAACTGATTAACTTTACAAAGCCAGCAAAATGATCTGCACAGTGAGATCAGTTCTTGCAATGTATTATTTAAGCCAAGTTATCCTGTGGCACTGCCACTGATGTGATGCCAAATAGAAGATGGCAGTTGCAAAGGTGTGATGTGGGTCCTTGTGGGGTGACAGCTAGAAACCCACACCTTCCCACACCAGTGGGAAGGGGGAGGAAGAGCCAGACACTGCTGCTAGCACAGCCCAACCCCGAAAAGCAGATGCACACTGACCCTTCATCTGGATCTGTTCTGGCAATCCTGTCACATCCTCCCATCTGTAACATCACTAGGGGTTACAGGGCAAAATAAAGTTTATTTTGTGCAGATATTGCCTATCTTTGCTAGAAATCAAACCTAAATAAAACCTTTCCTCAAGATCCTGCTTAGATTCAGGTCTGGGCTTTGCAGCAGGAGCAGCAGTGCCCTATCCAGGGTGATAAGCAATTCCATAAAATTGATTCCTGGAGTAACGTATGCACATTGGAAGAAAGTTATTTGTTTAGATATCTACAGTATTTCCCATCTCTTCTGGCCAATCACTAAGGCAGGTACACAGATAAATGAGAAGGAAACACCAGTCGCTGCTTTGGCTTCGGGAGGAGCAGATAAGGCTGGTGATAAGGCAGCAAGTGAAATTCTCCTCCAGGCTCCCATGCAAATACAGACTTGGGCAAAGGCTGCTCAGCTACAGCAGAAACACTGTTGTGGTTGTTTGAAATAACAACGCCCCCAGGCACAAACAGGACAATAACCTCCTGCCTCCATCAAACCTCCTTGTCCAGAGCTTATAGTCAAAACAGGCAAGACCCAGAGTAGCTGGGAGGAAAAAGACGCACCCAGAGTCCTCACTGGAGGATGGGGATGGGTGGGAGACCCAGTAGGAGGTGGATCTTTAGACACAAGCCAAGGCTTCCCTTGGGGAAGCAGCCTCCCCCAGGATAGCTCCAAGGGTGAGGGTGCCGTTAGTTCACAAAATACAGAGGTGAGAGAGATGGGGCCACCAGAAGCCAGCTGACAGACCAGCACCACCAGAGAGGTCCCCATGGCCACAGGCTGAAAGGAGACAACACCCATTGAAACTGTCCCATGCTGCTGCCACCAGCCAGGAGGCAAAGCACAGAAAAGAGGAGCACCCCCAGCCCCCAGGATGGACTAACCCCATCAGCTGTGCTCAGAGAATCCTTCAGCCACTGAGAACTTTCTTAACCATCTGGCTATGCCACCAGAGGCTTTGAAATCATCCTCCCTTTTAAACAGATTCATAAAGTCTCATGAGCCATATTACCAAAAAAATTATACAGGCTTTCTTCCAAACTGCTGTAACTTCAGGGGTTCCCCCCCCCCAGTTTCTTTTACATCCCAACAATTCCTTCCCTGTATTTATTTCTACTCGGTTTTCTACCTCTGGGACCTGAGCAAGCCATCAAACCTGGATTAAACCTGCTACAGAATATAAGTCTTGACATGGCCAAAATATTGGTTTCCAATGAAACAAAACAAAAGGCTAAGATGAAGTAACTATTTCAGCAGCTCATGCAGCCATGTAAATAGATGTTGCCAGGGGAGACTGAAGAGAGATAAGACTCCACCACCCCTCCGGAGCTCACAAAGGAAGCATTCAGATCCAAACCCCATTTCCCAGCAGCGTTCTCCACTCCACCTTCAGCTGAAATAGTGGATAAGTCAGATTTTAAAAAAAACTAAATGTTTTTAAAAAGGGACAGAAAAGTTCAGGCTTCTCAGCTGGGCACCAGGAAGGCATTTCCTCTCGGGGTGGGTTTCATTTCCAAGCCGTGGGACATCTGCAGTCTCCTACCTGTGAGGAGAGGACTGAGCAGCCCTCAGGCCTGACCCGGACCAGCAGTGAGAATGAGAGCACTCAGTGTTTGTTTTTAGTGGAAAATATGTATTTCTTTGGATGATAATCTTCCCTGGCAACTCCCAGACCTACCAGGGCACCTCACTCCAGTGAGTCCAAAGGTGGAAGCCAGGCAGAAGGGGCCGGCAAGGCTGGAGGAGCCAAGCCTCAGGCCCTGCGGTGCTGGGGGTGTGCTGAGGGGCCATGGACTAGATCTGGGGAGGTTCGGGTTGAACATCAGGAAAGTTTCTCCTGGAGGGTTGGTGCAATGCAGTGAGGATGCCTGAGAGGCCAAGCAGGGTCTGTCCTTGGAGGTTTCCAAGCCAAGACATAGCTGACCCAAACTAGCCTTGGCAGCAGCTCGAAGACCAAACTAGAGCCCTCCTGAGATCCCTCTCACTCACCACTTCCATCAGCACGAAGGGAATCAGTGCAAGGGAGATGACTACAAGATTGACCACGAAAATACAACCAGCAGGTGCAGGAAAGAGGCAGCTCTAAAATAAGTGGATTTTCCCCCTGTGTGTTAATTAACACTGATCCTAATAAAGCTTAACTGCACATTTGTTTTAATTAAGAGAAGGGGCCACTTGGCAGCTCCCTCATTGGCTTCTTAATCCCAGGGACCCCCATGCTGGGCAAAACACTCAGGAATGCAGCTCCAGCTCACCCGCTGGCGTAATGTGTTTGTTCTCCGACGTGTTGGATTCCTGCTTGCAGCCGGCTGTATTGGCTGTACTTTGGTCCAGGAACATTTCACCTGAATGTATGAACCCAGCACTACAGCCACCAGGGTAAACATCGTATTTTCAGAGGGCAACGCACACGCCACTTTAAGTAAACCAATGGACATATCGCCTTTATTTGTATTCAGCCTTTTCAGCAAATTACCAGGGCAGACTGTGCCAGTTTTGCAGAAATCGCAGGGATTGTGCTGGCCCAGGGGACCTTGCTTTCCAAGGACGTTAAGGGTAGTTACAGGGAAGCTGGAGCTCCACAGCACTGCAGCAGCCCAGGCCACCAGGCTCAAGGGCTCCTACTCCCCCAGAAGCAAAACCAGTTGATTTTTATGGTGGTCTGGGTTTGGAGGGGATGGGGAAGAGGCAGGGCTGCCGGGTGGCTTGGGCTGCAGTTAGCAGAAGCAGGCAGCCCAGGCTGTAAGCGTGGTTTGGCTCTTAAGGAGAAAGAAATCTAACCAGAGCCTGCAAGTGTGTATTAGTCTATACACTTAAGACACATTGGGAAATAACTCCTACCTCACCGCATCCTTCCCAGGGTTGTTGCCTATGGTCAGAGGGGGAGCGCAGAACTCAGGGAGGGCAGCCCCAAAGGAGCCCTGACCCAAACACCTGCACACCAGCGGTGCACAGGAGCATGCAGGATTTCAGAAAGGCTGCAAGGAGACGTATGCCTCCAGCAGAGACCAAAGCACCCCACACTCCAGGGCAGTGATCCAGGGCTTGGGTCAGGACAGGGAGATTAAGTGCACCAGCTGCCTCACATCTCCCAGGTACCCCATGCTGCACGGACCATATGATGCTTCCTTCTCCACCCAAACCAGCTCCCTTGTCCTAAGGAAATCAGTCCTTGAGAGCCAGGCTACTTCCTCCTACACAGGGTGTCCGCTAACACCAGCCATGGGGTGGGCTTGACACAGACCCCATCCTGCGCAAAGGAGCACAAAGTCCCTTCACGCAAGGCTGGTGCCCACGCAGGAGGGAGGGATGTCTCGAGTCACTTAATCTCAGCGCTGCGTGAAAGAAAGCAGGGTTTGGGATCTCTGTAACTGGATGTTTTGTTTGTTTTAAAAGTACATCTTGTTTCAGAGCATTTCAGGTAACTGCTGAAGGGAAGTTCAACATTAATGGTGCAAAAAGTCCCCGGATGAACATACAAGCGTGCAGCAGTTTAGGAGGGAGCATGCTGCCAGGACTTAGGCTGCCCCCTCTCAGCTGAACTGCAGTCCCAGACCACAAACATGCTCTTAGCACAGACTGCATTAGCCTGAACCTCTTCCACAGGAGGTTAAACTACCCCAGCACGCTTGCTGAGGACCAACAGGCCAGTTTCTGTTGCTCAGCTAACATTTCCACTAAGCTACAGTGCCTTGCCCATGCATCAGAGCCCTTCACTACAATCAATGTTTAACCCCAGTAACCTAAAATGACCCAGCAGAGAGGTGCCTCACGCCTGGATACCTGCCAAAGAGTTTGGAGCAAGCCTGAACAAACTTCACCTCCAATGGCAAGGTGAAGCTGGCAGCATCTGCACTCATTCCAGCCAGGGCTCTCCCCCCAGCCAGGCACCCTCCCAAGACAAAGCTTCTGTCCCAACAAGGACCAACAACTCCAGTTTATCACATATTGTCCGATTGTTAATGTAATATGGTGCTTATCTCTTAAAACGCAAACAGAGAGAGCAGGGCAAAGTAACCCCTCTCTACTTGCCTCCTATCTTAAAAGGACAAATTAGCCACAAGTTTCTGTGCACTAAAAATAAAAAGCAATCAGGACACCCTGGACTGCCACAAACTGTAACTACTCAGGCAGGTTCGCAGGTCAAAGCACTACTGGAGGAGCTAGCCGTGTGTCAGTACAAAACAGCTCTCATAACCACCCTCATTGGTCTCAACAGGGTAGTAAAGTAATTGTTGCGATATCAAAAGATAAGGGGACTCCGATGCCTGCGCAGCATGGCAGTGCCAGGATTCGGTTCTGGGGGTTACGGTGCTCAACATGCTCCTGGTCCTTCACAGCAGCCAGACCAAATCTCGCTTCTGGATGGCAGCCGTGTAAATGCCCACCCCCGTCAGCAGCACTGGGGAAGCACTTAGACAGCTCATGTACAAATTCCAGGTGTGCACATATTTAACAAAAAGCTTTTGCTGTTCCTGCAGACATCTTTACCAGTGGAGGTGGGAGCTGGTTTCCACAGGAAGTTTTTCCAGCAGAAATACCCAGGGGGAAGGAGCTTGGCTGCTCCTTCTGCAAACTGGGGCAGGGAGGGACTGCTTCTACCCTGTATCCCAGGGGTTTGGGGATGGCCCGAGCCCTCCTGCTGAGTCAAATCCCCCAAGCAGGCCCCAGGGGAAGATGCACAGCTCAGCAGAGGATAGTACACATGTACATGTCTTGGAGCACAGCACCCAGAAGGCAGGACTGAAGGCAGCCACAGAGATCTGGTAACTTCAGGGGAAAGCATCAGCTGAGCAAGACTTCAGCCCTACAGATCATCATCACCATACAGCAGGGCTCACCCAGAGCCTCCCCACCCCAGCAGAGCCAGCTCCCCCTCACTTGCCTTTGCAGGGCCACACATTCCTCTCTTCCACCACAAGAAAGAACGTTCTGCTGCTCCCCAGGCAGCACCTCCAAACAGGGCTCCTCTCCTCCGCTTCTTCTGTAGGGCCTCCCCATGCTCTAGGTGCCCCTCATCAGCACTAATGGGGCTGAGCCCCTCCTTGCCCTGGCTCTGCTCCTGCTCATCCCAGCTCCTGGGGAGGTGAGGAAGCAGTGGGTCACCTGGCGGGGATAGGGATAGGGATAGGGGTAGGGATAGGGATAGGGATAGGGATAGGGATAGGGATAGGGATAGGGATAGGGATAGGGAGGCAGCCCTTCCCTGGAGAATTGGCAGTTGCAGAACAGGGGGATAGTCAGGGGGGTACAAACAGCCACGGACACTCTGCCACGTACTCCCAAATTCTGCTCAGATCATTGCAGACATCCTTGTTCTTACCCAGCCTGGCCATGGGTGTCCCCATATTTGTTCCGCACCGTCCTCTCATCCCTTGCTACAGAGAATCTCACTGAGACATCCCAAGCAGCCGAGCCGAGCACCTTTCCCAGGACCGTCCGCAAAGCGACTCCTTCGCTCGCCATCTCGTGGTGGCAGCAGGCAGCCTGCCTTGTCCCGGGTCCCCAGGTCCTGCGTCCCCTCGCCAGAGGCCCCGAGTTTGCTGGGGACGGGGCAGGGGATGGGGCACCGCTGTGCCGGGGGTGCTGGGGACCCACTGCACCCATCAGGTCCCCCCTTCCTCATGTCCCCCCTTCCTCATGCGGTGACCCAACCCCAGCAGTGTCAGTGGGTCACACCTGTGTAACCAGGGCATGGATTTGGCCCTGTGCCTGGGGGTCTTCTCTGCGGGGTCACCCACATTCAGGGCTCAGTCACACCCCAGAAATGTCGCCTGACTTCTGTAGGAGATGCACCAGGAGATTGACACGACAGAGCGTGATGATGTGCCGGCCACACAGAGATTTCATACTCCCAGCCTTGTAACAGACCCCTAGCACACCAGGTCCGGGGTGTCACAGGTCAGATGCCATGAGAGCCCCTCCGTGACAGGGGGACAGCCAGGGCCCCGGGTGGGCAGCTTTGCACTGGCACAGCTTTGCGACCACCCAGCAGCGTGATTACAGAGCTCCAAAAGCAAACCTCCACAAACCCTTCTGGTATTTTTTTCCAGGCAGCCAGCACAGGACGCGGGGCTGAGCTCCCGCAGATCTGCCGCGGTGCCACCCCGTGCTGGGGCTGCAGGCGCTGCACCGCCGCTGTGCACACACTCCAATCGCAGCCTTGGCCAAATGGTTTTCATTAAGCCTACAAAGGGAAATTCGCCCCAGAAAGAGCTGATGCCTGGAAGCTCTTACAGGCCTGGATACCGAAGCCACAACTTCTGCAATGTGCCCCCTTGGGCAGGGTCCTGCAGGACCTGCTGTGCAGCCCCAGCCCTCCTCCAGCACCCCTCGCCCCTCCCGCCCCTGCAGCACTCCCAGTCCCCACTAGACTTACTCTTCTTTCTGGTTTTTCTCTCTAATTTGTGACGAACGGCACAAAAGGAGCAATTTTGCTCCCCACCCCCTTCCCATCCTCCCTCCTCCCCTGTCTGGCAGGTCTGTTATTATTAAGACACTTGAGACTATGGTTGTCTGAAAGTTGAAGAATGGCAGCAAAGAACCAGATGCTGTACACTGATAAATTACAAGGGCATTATGCAGAGGCAGCTGTACCATATAAAAGCCTAGTTTTTATACCACGCCATGATTTTCCATGTGGCATCGTATGGTCCCAGCATCTGGGCGTCACCGTCAATGTCTCCCGTATATTTTGCTGAGCACTGTCATTATGATAATGAAGAAATTGCAGCAGACGTTAATTGCAGTTCCCTCTGGCTATTGCGAGAACTCGAAGGCATCGGAGTGGGCTGGCAGGGCCTCTCTCATCTCATGGGGGGGCAGTTTCTTCACTGTGTTGGCAGCAGACAAGACAAGAGGGGTCTGGATGTCTTTGGATGCTCTGAGTAGCATCCCAGTCCAGCTCTCCCAGTGGCCAGCCCCAGTAGGGACTGGCCAGTGCTGGTCAGCACTCAGAGATGAGTTCTGTTCAGTTCCCACCGCAGAGTTTTATAAATTCACTTCCCCCGCTTGGTTTTCTCATTAGTCTTACCAGAGAGCATCCATGGATTGTGTATGGGAAGGGGTTCCCCAGTGGGTGCAAACCTCCCGCTCCCCCCGCGCTGGGGGGCTTGTGGTGGCAGCAGCTTGGGTGCTCACGGTGGGGAGGTGGGTCCCTTGCTTAGAACATGCAGCCATAAGGTACACGTGTACCTGGAGATCTACTGGCAGGACAAAACATCTTCATTTTGCTATTAGGTCTGAATTTGGAAACATTCAAATTAGGTTCCTCTCTGGACATAAAGATCAAGGCTCACCTCTGTGTTTGCCTTTTCGAACCCCCCCTTGCTGTTCAGGGAACTCCAGTTGCATGCAAAGCTGCTGATTTCCAGACATTGCTGCAGGATGTATTGAAACAATATGCGCTGAAATGCTCATGACATAACAGGGGCTTCAGCAGGGCCCAGGAACATCTGCTGCTCTGATGAGTGTAAACCTCTGCAGGACTGGCCGTGCCTGACAGTGCTCACCCCTCAGCTTGGGCTGTCATCTTTGGGCACCGCAGTGACAGCTCAAACCCGGCAGGTCTCACTGCTGTAACCACACCACAGGTGGCTCCGGTGTCACATTGGAGGGCAGGTACCGGGACGCCCAGGGACCAGGGATCACAGGGGTAGGAGGATTTGAGCCTCTGGTTTGTTGCCCCTCACTCGGCTCTCTGCACGCCATGGCTGGCAGAGGTGTTCTACAGGGGACTCAGCCCCGGGCGTGGGGACACGGTGACAACCCCTCATGCCCTGGGCTGATTCACAGCGATACCTGACAACCATCTCTGGGGCATGGTTTCGGTGTCATGCTGGGGGGGTCACAGTGAGGGTGGCACACCCTCAGGCATCCAGCGCGGGTACGGGTACGTCCTCACTTGGCAGCAGCAGGGTGAGGATGGGCAGAATTGCTGTCCTGTGAGTCACCCTGCGATAACTGCTGTCAGACATAAACCTTCCCACCTTCCCTTGCTCCACCGCCCAGCAGAACAGGGGCTGGTGTCCCGTTGGCTCTGGGGGACATTGAGGGCAACAAAACATCGCACCCACCGGAAAGAAGAGCTGCAGCAAGGCTGGGGGAGGAGGCAGCTCCTGGAGCCAGTGGGTTGGACCAGGATGGCCCAGAACTCCACCAAAGCTTTTACGAGTTTCCAAAGCCCATAAAAGCAGGTACCTCCACTTTCCCCTTCTCGACCCCTGCCAGACACACGTGTTTCTTTCCGAACAGCTCTGTAAAGTCGCAGGTGGGATTGACGCTCTGCCAGGGCATCGCTGCTCTGACCGGCAGCAGCAAAGCCTGGAAAATCCTCACGTGTTTCCCTTCCAGCTCTCGGCTGAGAAGCAGGAGCTGTGGCAGCGGCGTTTGTCCCACGCTGTGCCTCCTGCCACAGCCCCAGCGTGGCCCAGGACTCCTCCAGCACCCTCGGGATGTCACCGTCACCCAGGAGAGCTGGCCCCTCTGTCTTAGGCAACTGAAGAGCTGACTTAGAAATGAGCTCATTCCCTTGCTCAGTGCTCCCCGGGGCCCATGGCTTCATAAACCATCCCCTGGGGCAGCCCTGGGGCCAGAGGAGCGTCAGGCAGCACCCTCGGCATCACGTGCACCCAGGAAGATCTTTGCTTGAAGGCAACGGCTGGATGCACTGACACAGCATTAAACCTCACCCTCTCTGAGAGCGGCGCTGGCAGTTGTTACACTGACCTCTTTTTTTCCAACGGGCAGAGGAAAATATGATGAGTAAATGTATATGGCTGCAGCTTCAACGGAAAATTATTTTGGGTGCCTGCACCTGGTCAGTAAACTGTCCCATGAGTTGGAGCGTGCCAGGCTCTAACATAAACAAGGAGGATGTGAGTGACTCGAGCAGGCTGTAGAAAGGGGGGATTCTTCCCCTGAAAGGGATGTTTTAGCTGCCTGCCAGCCAGATGCGTGGGCAGATGGGGGTGGCAGGGAGGGGAGTGGGGGGGCTGGTGTCAGCTCCTGCCCGTGGTGTGGGAATCACCACCCCTGCCTGGGGCGGGATGCAGGGCTCCTGATGGAGATGGTCCTGGGGTGCAGGTTTCAGCATGGAGGGGTTCCAGTCAGGTGTAGCCTGGAGAGCTTATTCAGGGAGCACAGAATTAAAAGGGATCCGAGAGGTGCAGTGAGTTTGTCAGGAAAGGACACAGGGCTGTGTGTGCTGACGCTGCTGACATTGCCATGAATGAGAGGAGGGAAGCGTTGTGGAGCTTAAGCGAGCAGGGCGCTTTGTTCACTAGACTTGAAAGCATTTAGTATTACACCGAAAGAAAAAATTAAAGCATTTGTTAAGATCAAACAGCATTCATGCCAGCTAGTGTCAAACTTCCAGCTACCAGGAAAGAAGAACAGAAATGAGAGGACCACCAGGCACTACACCCATGGAGAGCCAGAGAGGGACAGGCGGGGACCCTCCCAGGGGATGCAGGAGCTGCGGTGAACGATGCTGACCCAGCACTGCGGGGGATTAGCTCAATGCTCAGGTATGGCTCAGCCACAAACCTTCCCTCGGCTGTGGG
>NW_010130250.1:127051-127335 GCF_000699245.1 Pterocles gutturalis
TTCTCCCCGCCTGACCCTGCCCCTGCCCGGCCATGGGGCCTTTGGAGGTGCCACAGGGTGACCGAGCACAGCTCCTGCCTCTGTCTGGGCTGGATACGGCCCCATCCCAAGGAGAGCCCCCCTGAACCTTCTCTGAAATTTGCTTTCCTCCTCTTCACTTTAGGTCACAAGGGGCTCTCACCAGAAACCCACCGTTCAGTGGCACTGGCAGGGTTAGCAATGGGCAATATTATGGATGCCCACTTCAAAATCTCCCCCACCCACATTAAAATAAATAAGGCAGC